>NW_016802992.1:128362-138343 GCF_001698545.2 Rhinopithecus bieti | reverse complement strand
CTTTTTTTTTTTTTTTTTTTTTTTCTTTTGAGACGGAGTCTCACTCTGTCGCCCAGGCTGGAGTGCAGTGGCCGGATCTCAGCTCACTGCAAGCTCCGCCTCCCGAGTTCAAGCCATTCTCCTGCCTCAGCCTCCCAAGTAGCTGGGACTACAGGCGCCGCCACCTCGCCCGGCTAGTTTTTTGTACTTTTGTAGTAGAAACAGGGTTTCACCGTGTTAGCCAGGATGGTCTCGATCTCCTGACCTAGTGATCCACCTGTCTCGGCCTCCCGAAGTGCTGGGATTACAGGCTTGAGCCACCGCGCCCGCCACCACGCCAGGTTAATTTTTTGTATGTTTAGTAGAGACGGGGTTTCACCGTATTAGCCAGGATGGTCTCAATCTCCTGACCTCGTGATTCGCCCACCTCGGCCTCCTAAAGTGCTGGGATGACAGGCGTGAGCCACCACGCCCAGCCAGCTATATGACTTTATTGAAAGAAACTAAGAAACCAAAGACTGGAAAAACATCCTATGTTCATGGATCAGAAGACTTAAGCTCATTTGGAAGGCAGTATTCACCAAACTAATATACAGATCCAGTGCAATCCCTATGAGAACCCACTCGACTTCTTTGTAGAAAATGCTGAGCTAATTTTTTTTTTTTCCTCTGGAGACGGAGTCTTACTGTCACCCAGGCTGGAGTGCAATGGCACAGTCTCAGCTCACTGCAACCTCTGCCTCCTGGGTTCAGGCAATTCTCCTGCCCCAGGCTCCTGAGTAGCTGGGATGACAGGCACCCCCCATCATGCCTGGCTAATTTTTGTATTTTTCTTAGAGATGGGGTTTCAATGTGTTGATCAGGCTGAACTCGAACTCCTCACCTCAGGCGATCCACCCATCTCGGCCTCCCAAAATGCTGGGATTACAGGCGTGAGCCACCATGCCTGGCCATGATGAGCTGCTTCTAAAATTCATATGGATTGCAAAGGACCCATAGTAGCTAAAACAATCTTGAAAATGAAGAAAAAAGTAGAATTCACACTCCCTGATTTCACAACTTAATACCAACCAACAGTAATGAAGGCAGTGTGGTAATGACAAGGACAGACATACAAATTAATAGAATTGAGTCCAAAAATAAACCCTGACATCTATGGTCAGCTGATTTTCAACAAGGCTGCTAGAACCATCCAATGGGGAAAAGAAGAGCCTTTTTAAGAAATGATACTGGGAGAACTGGATAGCTATGTGAGAATGAAATTGGCTGGATGCAGTGGCTCATGCCTGTAATCTCAACTCTTTGGGAGGTTGAGGTAGGGGGTAACTTGAGGCTAGGAGTTTGAGACCAGCCTGGCAACATAGTGAGACCCTATCTCTATTTTTGTTTTTAAAAAAAGGTTGGGCATAGTGGCACATACCTATAGCCCTAGCTATTTTGGAGGCTGAAGTACGGGGAGTGCCTGAGCCTGGGATTTGAGGGAACAGTGAGCTATGATCATACCACTGCCCTCCAGCCTGGTGACAGAGTGAGACTGTCTCTTAAAAAAAAAAAAAAAAAAATTGAACTCTTACTATATACAAAATTATCTCGAATTAAAAGCATAAATGTAAGAGCTAAAACTATAAAAGCCTTAGAACAGGAATAAATCTTCATGGCCTTGGATTGGACAAAGCATTCTTAGATATGCCATCTAAGCAAAGCAATAAAATTGCCAACATTTAAAATGTTTCTGCTTCAAAGAACACCGATAATGTGAAAAATACAATCCACGGAATGGGAGGAAAACTTTCAAATCATGTATCTGATAAGGATTCATATTCATAATCTATAAAGATCGGCTCAATAATAAAGACAATCCAGTTTAAAAAATGAGCAAAGAATCTGAATTGATACTTCTCCAGGAAGATATACAAATAAATACCCCTAAAAACATGCTTGATATCATTAGTCACTAGAGAAATGTGAATCATAGCCACGACGTGCCACTTCACCTCAGCTGGGATGACTGTAATTGGAAAGTCGGATAACAGTTGTTGGCAGGGATGTGAACAATTTGGAACCCTTTTGTAGTGCTGTTGGGAATGTAAGTTGGTACAGCTGCTTTAGAGGACAATCTGGGAAAATCTCAAATGATTAAATATAGTTACCGTATGGCTCCGCAATTCAATGCTTAGGTATATAACCAACAGAAATGAAAGCATGCCCACATAAACACTTGTACACAAATGTGTGTACCAGTCATTAACAGGCAAAAGGCAGAACCAACTGAAGTGTCCTTCTGCTGATGAACAAAACCGTGTGTATCCACAAAATAGAATCCTGAATATGCACCAGCCATAGAGAATGACATTTTGATATAGGTTGCAACATGGGTGGACCTTGAAATCACGCTGTGTGAAAGTCAGTCACAAAAGACTGTATATGATTCCACTCATAGGAAACACCCAGGAAGGGAAATCTGCAGGGAACATTTAGTGGTTGCTTAGGGACAGGAAATAGGATAACCAAAAGGTACAGAAATTCTTAGGTGAGGAAATGTTCTGAGATTGACTGTGGTGATGGCTGCACATATCTGAACATACTTAAAACCATTGAATTGTCTACTTTGAATTGTATTACCTCAAAGTTGTTTAAGAGATGATGGTGAAAAACATAGCAGCTGAAATAGTTGTCAGGCACTGTGCTCTGTGATATACGTATTTCCTGTTACTTACGATAGCAATCTTGGGAAGTGTCAAGAGCCCATTTTACAGATAAACTGAGGCCCAGAGAATATACTGTCTGAGAATATATTGCCTTTTTTTTTTTTTTTTTTTTTTTTTGAAACAGAGTCGCACTCTGTTGCCCAGGCTGGAGTGCAGTGGTGTGATCTTGGTTCACTGCAGCCTCCGCCTCCCGGATTAAAGCAATTCTCGTGTCTCAGCCTCCCAAGTAGCTGGGACTACAAGTGTGCGTGACCACACCCGGCTAATTTTTGTATTTTTGGTAGAGACGGGGTTTCACCATGTTGGCCAGGCTGGTCTTAAACTCGGCCTCCCAAAGTGCTGGAATTACAGGTGAGCGACTGTACCCAGCAATATATTGCTTCTTATAATGAAAGTGCCATAAAGTAGGTTCTCTGATCCCACAATGAACATAAGCATTAGATATGGAGTTAGAAAATTAGGCCATGTCCAGGTCACCTAGGCCTCGTAAACTGTAAAACTTTATTTTCAAGAAACTGAAAGGTTTTGAGCAGAGAGCTCCGTGATACTAGTATTTTTCTCTGACTGCTAGGTAAAGAATGGATCGGGGGTGGCAAGTTCACGTAGGAGGTATTGCAGTTGTCTAGGCAGGATGATCTGTCTACAGTAGTCCCCCCTTGTCTGCAGTTTCACTTTCTGTGGTTTGTTACCAGCAGTCAACCAGAATCTGAAAATATGAAATGGAAAATTCCAGAAATACCTTGTATTTTTTTTTTTTTTTTTTTTTTGAGGCAGAGTCTCACTCTGTCGCCGGGGCTGGAGTGCAGTGGCCGGATCTCAGCTCACTGCAAGCTCCGCCTCCCGGGTTTACGCCATTCTCCTGCCTCAGCCTCCCGAGTAGCTGGGACTACAGGCGCCCGCCACCTCGCCCGGCTAGTTTTTTGTATTTTAGTAGAGCCGGGGTTTCACCGTGTTAGCCAGGATGGTCTCGATCTCCCGACCTCGTGATCTGCCCGTCTCGGCCTCCCAAAGTGCTGGGATTACAGGCTTGGGCCACCGCGCCCGGCCTACCTTGTATGTTTTAAATTGTGAAACCAGTCTAAGAAGTGTGTGAAAATCTCATGCCATTCCACTGTCCTGCCTGGACGTGAATCATCCTTGTCTAGCACATCCATGTAGTCGCTTAGTAACCACCTTGGTTACCAGGTAAGTGTGGTGGCACTGCAGTGCTTATGCCCCTATGTTACTTTATCATGGCCCCAAAGTACAAGAGTCTGTGACTAATTTATACACTATCATAGGTATGTATGTACCGGAAAAAAATGTGTATATATAGGGTTAGGTTCTACCTGTGGTTTCAGGAGTCCACTGGGGGCCTTAGAACACAGCCCCTGTGGATAGAGCAAGCACTGGACCTGCAAGTTATCTCCCGAATCCATCCTCTGTACTCCCTGCTTAGACCATTCTAGTCCAAGCTAGTCAACTTTGGTGGTAAACTTGAATAAAATGCAATCTTTTTGTAAAGGGAACCTAAAGGTTCTGTAAATACATGACTGTTTAGTGCCTAATCCTACAAATCCTTATTTGCTGTTTAAAACTTGCAGTTACTCATCCTGGCAATATTAGAGGTCAGTGAAAATGACAGCAGGAATAACCACTTGCATTGTTGCTGAAGGTCTGCTTGGGCCCAAGCAGTTAATATACTGGTCACAAATTCATTCTTTGGTATTTTTTGATCAGTTGCCTTAGAAACCATGCTACTTTCGAAGCCTTAAATAGCAGCTACACTTACCTAGTTATACACATACCTGGTTACATAATTACACAGCTGTGCCCAGCTGTTCAACTATTCTCTACGATACAGATGAATGCAGAGGCACAGGACAGACAGAACTGATTCCTGCTGAAGATGTAGAGTAATATTGATCATGGTAAAAGCAGGAAGACCTCATATAAGGTTGTTCCATGGTAGCCTATTCAGGACCAGGCCTTTACATATTGTTTTGTCGAGCAAGTCTTTATCGACATTTTACTAAGCCTTTATAGTCCCCTCAAATGCTTCTATCTACATCTAGGAAGCCTTCAGTATCTATCCAGGCAGAATTAACTATACCTGATCTGAGTCTACTGTTTACCTTACTACGATACTAAATACCTTAGTTTGACCAGTGCTGTTACCATCAGACACATAGTTGCTACAAGGTCCGACAATATCATTCATGTGCTATCCTAAAATGCTGTAGCAACACATTTTAATGAGCAGTGTTTTTATTCAAGCTATATAAAGACATTTATACAATAAGTCCATACATTCATTTAAAATATATATAAAGTTCATTTAGAACAGGCAATTTGTTTGCTTATGATCTACATTCACAGAGGGGGAAAAAAGTACATTAATTAAAAACAGGTACCACACATCTATATTCACCAAATTGCGTTGATTTAAAAAAGCATTAACTTGACAAATATTTCATCCATGTTTATTGTGCTACTTGCGCAAAGGAGTAAAACTGCTGAATTATGTTTAGATCTTTAAATTATTCATTTAACAAGTTCATTTAAATAAGTTCAATATTCCATAAATGACAAGCAGCTTAAATACAAGTTTGGTAACTATCATTAAAAAAGTAATAAAATCAAAGTCAGTGAAATTTTCAACAAGGCAGCGTAACATCCATCACTAACCTGACTAAAAGGCTGCACTCGCACTGCTACTTTCACACTGTCGATACTTGGCGTAGGCATTTTCATCAGTTTCTCATTATCCATATTATTTGGTAGAAAAATAAATGCAGAAAGTACACTGCTTATGATTCACATTATTAAAACATTAAAAGCTTAGCCCACAACAGCAGTTCGTTTCTAGGTGATCAATTATTAATAATCCATTCATTACACACTATCAATTAGCTGTTACAAATTATTTTATAACACTTATTTATTGATGAATGTTAGAGCCTACATCAAGTATCATTGCTTAATTGCACACAGTTGTACTGTAGAGAACAGGGCGTGTGTTGCTTTTTTCCTTTTCTGCATCTACTCACTCTCTCCCAACCTTAATAATCTGTGCCTGAGGTTCTGTGAGAATTTGCCAGTTTTAAAACCTGAATATTAAGGGATTTCTGTGGTTCGGTAGCAAGCTCCTTCACAGCAATATGGTAAAAATTTGTTCAGACATCTCATCCTATCAGTATTAGGCACATACAAGACGCACTCAATATCCATAAACAGGTTTATTTTACATTTCCCTTTGAAACCCTTTGATAAGGTTGCAAGTGAGCAGTGAACCGGTCAATCTAACCTGGATTAGTCTTTGACTAATTAAGACTTTAAAGAGTCTGTAAGCTTGCTGAATAAGAGATGCCAACATTATAGTTAACCAATACTTGGATTATTCATTTGAGGTAGATTACACAAAATTTGTGAAACTACAAAGATGGCAAAATTACATGCCCATAATTCAATTTTAACATAGTAACAGCCAAAAGCAAAAAAAATTTTTATGATTAGAAATCTGAATCACAGAATCAAAGTGCATAAATGATAAAATAGTAACTGTAAAAAGAAATATCAATAGTTCAGTCATCCCCATTTTAAGACTGGTCTAATATTTTCATTATAGAGAAAACGAGACCAATAAGCATATAAAACTATCCAAACAGATACCCTTCCCTTTCAAAAACCAACAGACACAAACGACTGTGAAGTATACATTTTATTTAACATTCCATTAAGAAGCCATATTTACATATTATATAAATGTATGAAGTCTTAATATAAAATAGAAAAATTGCCTGGACTGAAACAATCACTCCATATGGAGTTACTTACTTATTGAAGACCTTCTGTTTACATAAAAATTTACAATTTATATAAATTATTTTCTTCCAAACTAGATATTTAATAATCCACACTATTCTGATGACTTTACAAATAGGTGTACATTAAAAACTTCCCAAGAAATTATAGCATTTTTCTGCGTAAAATTTGCTTTGGATACGAAGACAGTTTCTTTCTGCTCCTTCCACGACCTGTTCCTGTCACTTCTGTAGTTTTTCTTGGTTTGCTCTTGACTCCGTCAACTGGGCTAGCCAAGGGGGAAATCAGCCGAATTTCTATGGGAGGAGGTGACCAAGCACTTTCTTTTTCTGTGTTTCTGGGAAAAAAAAAAGATATGATCAAGTAAGAATAAACACATTATGCTGTAAAATAAAATTGGCTTCCCAACATGTTGAGAGAAACCTTAGGGACTGCTTAGTGCGTTCATTTTATAAAAGATATAATGGTTTCAAGAGAACTGAAGTGAAGCTTTAAGTCATATAAGCTAATCAGAAGCAGAGTTAAGGTCTCATTAAGGGGAATTTTTCCTTTTCGATTAGAATATTTACAAACAATTATTCAATTACTGAATTTTCCTCTAAATGTTTCAAATGTATGAAAAAATACTGCTGGATTACAAGGATGGGCCGAGTACCAGTAGTCAGCCCAGGAGATGAGAGCCCCGCAGGCCCATCAGAACTGTCAATGATCAAACACCAGCAATTAGCAAAGATCCATAGAATTTCACAAACAAGAGTTTCTCAAATAGATACGCCAGTATATATATATGTAAACAGTGATATTAGTCATAGTGTCATTAAATCAGTTTTTAAATAAAATGCATCAACTTTTACTTTTATTAAATTCAACCATGCCTACTAAGCACAGCATAAACAAGATACTGTGTAATAAATGTATCTGAAATGGAGTAATTTTCCCATGGATGCAGTTTTATTGCTTTTTGTAAAATAACTGCAGGATTTTAAAATATATTATTATTTTTTACTAATAGTCACCTAATTTTCCTGACAAAGAGGTAAACCATCACACTTCCCTCCTTTACTTTGTTTTCTGCAAAACCACAAAGATCCACTGGGAACTAAACTGCCCCACCTTACCATCCTCCTTTTATTATTTTATTTTATTTTTATTCCTCCCATGCTCCTTTTAAAAGGACTGGGCTTTCACGCTATTAATATATAAAGAAATCCACCTTCAGCAGCGCCTGTAGTCCCAGCCACTTGGAAGGCTGAGGCAAGAGAATCCCCTGAACCTGGGAGGCAGAGGTTGCAGTGAGCCGAAATCGCACCACTGCACTCCAGCCTTGGTGACAGAGCGCGACTGTCTCAATCAATCAATCAATCAATCAATCAATCAAGAACAGAACAGAAAGTCATACTTGCTTGCTTGTTTTGTTTTTGACGTCCTGATTCGCTTCGCTTTTGGCTTTCCCCCAGTTTCTACTGATTGTGCATCATCTTTCTATGGGTTAAATATTTTAAAAAGTTAAGTACTAAACACGAAACTAATTTTAAAACTTCTATACTGAGACAAGGAATACTATAGCCAAACACTGCTGATGAATTCAAACTTGCCAAGTGCAAAATTGACTCCTTTTCTCATACTTTTTAGTAGAAACCTTAGTCATCTAGGCCTGTTCTTAATTCCTACAATTCAACTCATCTCCAAGTTACGATCAGTTTTATTTTTGAATGTTTCCACTGTCTACTGCCCTCTACTCACTCCCTTTGTCCATATCCAGGCTCTCGTTTTCCAAGAAGTAGACAACCAGAGACTATTCTCTCCTACCCACATTTCATCTTTCATAGAAAGTACCTGTCATATACACATGGCTATTCACAATGAACACTCCTCATCTGCCTGCTATTGCCATGCTCTGAGCCTTTGCATCTGCCATTTACTCTGTCAGGAGGAATGCCTGTCTCATCTAACCTTGGTCTATAAAATATTTGAGTATAAATGATTTGAAATAATTGTTTTCATCTCTTCAATGAAACTGTGTATCTCAGCTGAACTGTAGGTGCCTGACAAGACAAGGAATTTGCCTGAATTATTTTTGTGTAATTTGCCCTTGCAGAGTAACAGACTCATGGCAGATAATTCAATAAATGCTTATGAATTAACATTTATAAACATAAAGGACTTGCACTCAATCCCTCAACTTTTTCTTTAAAAAACACCCAGGTAATTCTGATGGACACTAGAATTTAAAAACCTTTCCACAAACAGGTAATTTAAACTATAACTGCCAGTAAAATATCATCAGTAACATACCACAGATGTGTCTTAAAAGTAGGGAGGGTCTCCAAAGGGGTAGACAAGACCATTTTTGGCTTTTAGTATACATGACCGTTATCTTTAAGACATTTACTTAAATAATAAACAAAATTTAAAATCATTAAAATTTAAATAAAATTAAAACAATTAAAACATTAAAAAAAAAAGGTATGTTTTAACAAACACAAATAAAATCATGCATTTCTTACCAGTTCATCTTCAAGCTGGTTCTTACTGGATGTGTTTTTTTGTCTGCTCCTTAAAGTAGGAGGTGAGATGACAAACTGAGAAGATAAATCCGAAACTAATTCTTTCAAATGTGCAGGAACCTCTATTTTTTTAGCTAAAAAAAGTTGAAAAAACTGTGTTTGTATCTTTATATGTATGTGCAAATATATAACCACAATAAAAACCTGGAACAAATGATGTACTTTAGAAAGTACATCAAACCTGGAAACCATTAATATCGTAACCTAATTATCCATGTTAGCAGAGAAATGACAGGAAAAATCCCCGCATCATTTGGGTAAGCCAAATGAGTGGGACGATTTAATGCTTCAAACTACAAAGGGCTACAATATAAAGACAGGCCATGAAAGCAGGTACAGAACTGTCTGTTTAGTCTCTTTCTTTTAATCCTTACTACTCCTCAAGCATTCTGGGGAGGGAAAGCATTAATCCTATATGTAACCTGAGCTAGTCTGTGCCATAACTAATGCTATTCCAGACAAGTTATTTACAAAGTAGGTTTTTTATTTTCAAAAAAGAGAAACTCCAGCCAGTTCATTCTGAACTACTTGTTCCAGTCAAACAGAAAAGTTCATGTCCACAAAAGGAGAAAGTGCCAGGTGCAGTGGCTCACAACTGTAATTCCAGCATTTTGGGAGGCTGAGGCAGGAGGACGGCTTAAGGCCAGGAGTTTAAGACCAGCCTCATCAATGAAGATAGAGCCCTGTCTCTACAAAAAATTTTTAAAAGATCAGCCCATGTGGTGGTGCACGCCTGTGGTGTCAGCTACTTGGGAGGCTTGAGTCTGGGAAGTTGAGGCTACAGTGAGCCACAACTGTGCCACTGCACTCCAGCCTGGGTAACAGAGTGAAAAGCTAACAGGAAGATATTCCATAGATAAATAAAAATGGTTTAAACAACAATTGGTTTAAAATAAGGAATTAAAAACATTTACCCCACAGAC
>NW_016802992.1:55534-128108 GCF_001698545.2 Rhinopithecus bieti | reverse complement strand
TTTTTTTAAACTATAGGGCCCCCATATTAAGAGCAATCATCAGTGTAATTACAGAGGAGCACAGTTCAGTTTAATCAGTCTGCCGGAGTAAATACCACCTTCAAGTAACTTAAAGCTGTCTGTGCATCAGTTTCTATAAAATAAGGTTAATAACAGCATCGATCTCAAAATTGTTCTGAGGATGAAAGAAGTAGAATAATGTGTGGCACGGTAGTGGTAAGTGCTCTACACATGTTTGCATTTGTTATTTCAAGAATTTCATTTATAAACCCTTGAAATAAAATTATAGTTCAATGTTACCTCAGCTACTGGGACAGTCAAGAGTTCTATCAGATATCAAATTCTGCTTTTAAAGCATATGATTCCTTAAAAAATTTTTTTTGTGGGTACACAGTAGGTATATATAAGTGTATGATTCTTAAAAAAAGAAATAATAGAGTTGATATCAGAAATAATCTCTGCTCCCAGTTTGTAAATGGCAGAAATGGCAATGGTCTACTGGTCTCTCTTTTGGCTTCAAGAAACAGATGAACAAAATATTACATTTTATAACGAAAATTATACATTCTACAACTCTCTTTTAGACTACCTGAAAAAACAATTTCTTTCACTTTTCATAATCTTCACCTAAGCTTTCCTACTCCATTTCAAAGGAATATATAAAGAAATACAAAAATATACTATCACATGCAAAAATAGCCTCCACCATTTTTTCCATATGCTTCTATTATAGCACAGATGAGACTTTGAGTGTGTGTCAATTCTTTTTTTTTTTTTTGAGATGGAGTCTCGCTCTGTCGCCCAGGCTGGAGTGCAGTGGCCAGATCTCAGCTCACTGCAAGCTCCGCCTCCCGGGTTTACGCCATTCTCCTGCCTCAGCCTCCCGAGTAGCTGGGACTACAGGTGTCCGCCACCTCGAGAGACGGGGTTTCACCGTATTAGCCAGGATAGTCTCGATCTCCTGACCTCGTGCTCCACCCGTCTCGGCCTTCCAAAGTGCTGGGATTACAGGCTTGAGCCACCGCGCCCGGCCAAGTGTGTGTCAATTCTTTACCCATCTCTGTTTTGAGGATTAAGGAGTTCAAAAGTCCTAGGTTCAAACCCAACTGTGTGCGAGTAAATGACTCTGAAAATTCAGAGAGCGCGCTGATGTATAGCATGCGCTGATTTCTAAGGTATAAATGTGCCTCCTGTGGCCAGTGCAAACCACGGCTGGGTTACAAATTCTTGGATATTTAACAATTGGCTCTTACCAGCCAGTGGTAGCAGCAGTCGCTCCAGGACAACACATCTTATTCCCTGGGTGATGTGAATGCTCAGTCTCAATGAACTTCAAGTTCCTCAATGAGGACAGAAGGAAGTAAAAGTACCTATACTTCACTGGGTTGCAGTGGGAATCAAATGATATATGAACGTCATGTATCTAGCATGGCCTTAAGTATACAGCAAGCCCTTCTTAATATCTGCTGTATGAAATGTGAAGTTTCATATTCATTTAGTAAAACACAAAATTCTAAGATAATTTCTTTGCTATGTTTCAATAAAATGACCACCTTAGCCTTCCAATCATCTAGTATACCTATACCCAGTCTTCTCTGCACCTCCATCCCTATGTAAAAACGAAGTTTAGAATATAAATAGGCACAAGGGACAAGGGATCGTAACAGTATACAGGGCAGAGGAAGACAGGAAGCTATGTCCTAGCGTGGTCATTGCTTTGCTAAAGTAGTGAGTACTCACAAGATCCCCTGTAAGGTATGCACTACCACATTCATTCTAGGATGAGGAAACAAGGCTCAGAAAGGTTAAATGATTTTCTGCCCAGCTAGTTAGTGGCAGCAATGAGAGATCTCAATCCCAAGTTTCTTATCCCCTCCAATCCCATCATCTCATTCTAGAAGGTGCCTATTTCTAATATTAAAAAATCTGAAAGTAATTCAAATACCCAACAGAAGAGGGTTTAAACAATCTGTGGCACATTTGTGAGGTGAAATGCCAATATGAAAAAAAAAAATCACGTTTAAGATTTTGAAACATATATATATATATATACATATAAACACACATATACACATATACACATTTATATATATTTTTTGGGGGGGTGGGGGGAGGTGAAAGGATCTCAATCTGTCACCTGGGCTGGACCACAGTGGTGCTCACTGCAACCTCAACCTCCCGGGCTCAAGCCATCCTCACACCTCAGCCTCCCAAATAGCTGGGACTATAGGTGCCAGCCACCATGCTCAAATCATTAAAAATGTTTCTTTTGTAGAGATGGGTTCCCACCAAGTTGCCCAGGCCGGTTGGATTTTGAAGAATATTTAAGATTAACTAGAGGCTGGGCACAGTGGCTCATGCCTGTAACCCCAGCACTTTGGGAGGCCAAGGTGGGTGGATTATCTGAGGTCAGGAGTTTGAGACTAGCATGGCCAACATGGCGAAACCCTATCTCTACTAAAAACACAAAAAAATGACCTGGGCATGGTGGCAGGCACCTGTAATCCCAGCTACTGGGGAGGCTGGGGCAGGAGAATTGTTTGAACCCAGGAGGCAGAGGTTGCAGTGAGCCAAGATCGTGCCATTGACCTCCAGCCTGGGTAACAACAGCAAAACTCCATCTCAACACCACCGCCCCCCCCCCCAAAAAAAAAAAAAAAAAAAAAGAACTGAAAATGGTCATGAAATAAGTAGGGAGAAAAAAGCAGAATATATGCATGTACATAAACTGCAGGTTTTTAAAAACCAACCATACATACGTATCTGGAACGAGATACAGGAAAATGTGAATAGTGATTCTTTTGATGGCTGGATTATATACTTCTATTTTCTAGTTTTTGCTAAGTAGGCATGTATTGTTTTTGTTTTTGAGACACAGTCTTCTCTGTTGCCCAGGCTGGAGTGCAGCGGCACACGATCATGGCTCACTGCAGCCTCGAACTCTCAGGCTCAAGTGATTCTCCTGCCTCAGCCTCCCAAGTAGCTGGGACCATAAGTCCATGCCACCACGTCTGACTAATTTTGTACTTTTGTAGAGATGGGTTTTTTTTTTTTTTTTTTGCCATGTTGCTGCCATGTATTTTAGTTTAAAAAAAAAAAGTTAAAATTAGTAGGGTATAGAAATGGAAAATATGTAAAGATGACAAACATCAGAATTACTGAGATGTTTGCTATGCTCTAACAAAATAGCTCTCACTGTTGGTGTTTACTACATTTATCCAAGTCCTGAGGAGTGTATAAGTTATGTTAATAACTTCCTGCCAATAAAATGCTTTTCATTTTAACTTTTTAATAACATCCTAATAAAATGAACTTAAAAAGGTAACTAAAATATCACACATTCTGTCATTTCATTCTCCTTCATGCAAAACACAGGTATAACCGTGCACACTTTTATAACACCATGAAGAAATTAAGTTATACTACCAAAATCGAAGATCTAATTAAAAATTTTCTGAGTGAGGAGGGGAAAAGAGGATCCCCTATAGCTACAAATCATTTTTAGGACAAACGATCAATTGTTATGGGGAGAGTCATTTTCCTGGGCTCAAACTGTATTAAGTACAACAAGTCATCTACTTTATTTTTTATTTTTATTTTTTGAGACAGAGTCTCACTCTGTCACCCGGGGTGGAGTGCAGTGGCACAATCTCAGCTCACTGCAAGCTCTGCCTCCCAGGTTCACACCATTCTCCTGCCTCAGCCTCCCAAGTAGCTGGGAATACAGGCGCCCGCCACCACGCTCGGCTAATTTTTTGTATATTTTTAGTAGAGACAGGGTTTTACCATGTTAGCCAGGATGGTCTCGATCTCCTGACCTCGTGATCCACCCGCCTCGGCCTCCCAAAGTGCTGGGATTACAGGCGTGAGCCACCGCGCCCGGCCAAGTCATCTACTTTATTTATAAGGTCCTGCGCTGCTTTGCTGAAATTCAAACATTAAACTGTAACTTAATCAACTACATGGCCGGGTGCAGTGGCTCAAGCCTGTAATGCCAACACTTTGGGAGGTGGGGACAGGTGGATCACTTGAGGTCAGGAGTTCAAGATCAGCCTGGCCAACATGGAAAAATGCTGTCTCTACAGATAAAAAAATCAGCCTGTAGTCCCAGCTACTCGGGAGGCTGAGGCAGGAGAATCGTGTGAACCCGGAAGGCAGAGGTTGCAGTGAGCAGAGATCACGCCACTGCGCTCCAGCCTGGGCAACAAAGCGAGACTCTACCTCAAAACAAAAAAACAAAACAAAAACCACAAACCCTGTATTTTGTTTATCTAACCATTAACATTTTTCCAGAGAGTTACTCTAATGGGATCCATTCAGTCACACCAGTGTCTTAGCTTTTTAGACATGTTTAAAGCACCCCCATTGACATTTTATTACTGCAGATTTATTGTATATCTGTTTGTATACTTAACGCATATATGTGCTCCCTTTGGGGAGAGAGATCACCCCTGTGGAGAAGGTTTGACCTACACCAACCAAATACAGTCCTCAGCTCACCAGTGACAATGAAGGATGGCCTCACTGAAGATGAGGGCATGCAGATGCGCCAGTTTGTGGGCAATAGTGAATATGGATTGAAATAATTTCTGTATCTTAATAAAAAGCTACCAGTGTTTCCCTTCAAAACAATTTCAGGTTGTGGATATCAGTGGCGTGTGAGCCAAATGCAGCGGTACTTGGGAGATTAAAAATACTGACTCCATTTTGTAAGAAACTAAAATTAAAAGTTGCTTTTTTATAAAAGTCACAGAAGAGAAATTATACTATTCTAAAAAATACATCTATGTTACTTGAGTTACAGGACTGAAGTCGTGTTAACCATACCGAATAACTGAACTCAAACTCTGAACATGAAACCTTTAAACTTTACTACCAAAAGATCAATTTTGGTTTGAGGGGAAGGGGAAAATTCCCTATAAAACCATTCTTAGGACAAATAATTAACCAAATTGTAAGATGAAGAGTGAGTGAGATGAAAAACTGTTTTGCAGAGAAAGAAAAGTACCTTTTGCTTTCCTTGGAACTTCTGACACTGGAGAAAATAAAGGCTCATTGTTTGGTTCAGAAAGATCCGGCAACAAGATGGCCTTGCTAGACCGAGTCCTGGTGCTGCGGGAAGATTTAGTCAAGGAAGCTGTGGCAAGCAGTCTTTCTTCTTGGTCATCTGTTTCTTTATGTGTCATTTCATCTATGTGTTCTTCTGATACTGGGTGTAATGAACGTTTTTGGCTTTGATTTTCAGTCTTTTTTGTAAGTTTCTTCTTAGAGCTCATCACCATCGAAAGTTCCTTATTTGGCACTAAAATGGATTTTCCTGAAGCTGGTTTTCCAACATCAGTACTTTCACTTTTAGCTGGTGTACTTCTTGTAGATCTCCTTTTAATGCTGGGAGCTTCTTTCTTCTTGGGGCTTCTCTCTTCCTTAACAGCCTTAGATCCTATATCTTCAGATGGATTGATTTTTCTTGGTCTACCACGTTTTCTAGGTATGGCAGACGTATCAAATTCTGCTTGAAGAGTCAACTGAGATGAGTCAAGGTTGGAGTCTTCCCTCACTTCTGATGGACTAACTTCTCTCCCTCTGACCCGTCTAATACGTTTAATAGGCAGCTGCTCATCGCTGGATTTATCATCTGGCTTATTTCCTGTATTTTCAGAAGCATCTAAATTAGCACTTCTTAATTTTCTGATCGTTCGGCTAAGACTTGTTACGTTACTAACTTTTAGATCATTTATAATTTCAACACTTTCCTGACTTTCTACAGATCTTTTAATTCTTCTAGGAGTCCTTTTTGTAACAGATGAAACCTTAACTTCTTTTTTAATAGTTTCTGCAACTGCTGCTTCCAACAGCTGAGATGATTTTAATCTTTTTGATTCCCTGCCTGTAGTGATCTGTAATTCTTGTTCCACAGAACTGGTATTTTCTAGTATGTCCTGATTAACTTCTTTCTTTCTCCTTCCTCTCCTAGGCGTAATAGAATTTTGAGGTATTTGCTGGTTCTGAGATATTCCTTTGACATCAGAATAGGTGTTTTCAGAAGTTTCAGAAATTTCTTGTGGCTTCCTAGTTTTCTTCCTAACTGACTGCCCTGGCATCTTAGGAGTAGCAACATCTGCTGATGCTTCCTGTTGTGTTGATTTGACATTCACGTTTTGGATACGTTGTCCTCTCGTACGAGTCTTGGAGGAAACCACGTCAACCTGGCTGACGTTCATAGTTACTGTGCTTGTTTCCTGAGCAGTCTTACATGCAGATTTGACTAACTTAGTGGGACACATTATGTTTTGGCTCACTAAAGGTATCGTTTCATGAATGGACTGTTCCATTGTATCTGAAGTAATTTCTTTACTTCTTGTGTCTTTAATTACATCTAGTAAATTTTCTGCAATTGCAACTTTAATAGGTTCAGGCACATATGGTAAAGTCTCTACTTTTTGGGACTTTTGGTCACTAGTTATGGCAGGTGGCAAATCTGCAACTTGTCCATGATCATCATTTTCCCCACTGCATACAAGTTTTTCTTCAGTTGCTGTGTTAGCTGCTTTAGGTAACACATCAGATGATGCAAAATCGCCTGGCTCAGCTTCTCCTTCTTCACCTTCCAATATCAAGGTAAAGTTGCTTTGAGCCACAAAAAGTTCCCCATCTACTTCAGCAATGTCACACTCAGCAGTGTCTTTATTATCAGCTAAGTCACAAAACTGCTGGTCAATAGTATCAAAATTGTACTGAAGCTTAAGTGTTCCAGAGGGATATAATTCATTAAATGAAAGATTCCTAGTCTCTTCTCCTGAATCTTGAGCTTCAAGCTTTTCCTGTTCAATCACCTAAATGAATTAAAGATAAGAGACTGGTTAAAGAATTATAATATATGTTTTAAACTGAAGCATACAGGCTTTTGATGACCCTTGGCTGTGTGCCTTTTAAAACATAAATTATATTTAATATGGCATATACTTATGGGTTTACTTTAAAAAATTACCCCTTTAAGCAATCAGACTCTCGATCAGTCAAAATAACTAGAGAGAAAGATTTTGAGATTATGACTGAAATTTAACTAGAAATTCCACATTTCCCTGGCTAAAAAGACAGTCAACAAAAGCTTGAAAATTATGATGCTAACAGTTCTGAGAATATTTAAGAACTTATTCTATTCTTACCCAAGAAAAAAAGTTAACCGGAGAAAACAACCCCCAAACTGTGTTTTAATGATATTCCCCAAATTACCTAACTATCCACACTTTTCTAAACAGCACGATCCCCATAAGGTTGAAGAACAATTCACCTACATAAGCTCCCTTGGGCTAGACTCAATCCTCTTCCCTTTGCTGGGGCTGCATAAACCATGAAATTCCTAAGGCTTTCAAGTTCAGTACCTCTCCTGCAAGGGTTTGGTGGAAGAAGGAATGGTCCTTGCATTTACCTTTTGGTAAGGGAAGGGGAGAAAAAGGAGGAGGCAGAAAGTAACAGAGAGATCTCCTGACCAAGAAGGTAGAACATTACCACCCACCTAGACAATGACATTTTCCCACTCCCCAAACATTCAGTGAGATGACAGATTGGAAATAGTAACCTAGAAATGAGGATTTCCACTTACACCACCCCCACAGTTTTTATCAGCTTCCCAACTAAAGGAATTGGAACTTTCCTCATCTATATGGCAGTGGGAATACTCATTAAGATGAGTATGGATAACTATGACATTTTTATGAGTTAAGACACTTCCCAAATTCTAAACAATCAAATTTCTATAAATAATTAGAAAAGTTGGTTTTTTATCTTAAAATTTATTATATAAAAGTTGCCTGCTGGTAATAAAAGATTTGGCATAATTTTTTCTAAAAACTCTAAGTCATATTAAGTAGCAAAAAGTCCTTTTCTGAGTGTATGGATGTTCAGCACCAGCCAGCTGACTATCATTCTCCCACAAGGATGCCTGGGGTAGGGGGAAATCCTGTTTAACTGTATCCATATATTTTCAAATATATGATCTTATGACTAAAAAGACCTTTCATTTGAACCAGATCAGCAAAATTAAATTGATAAAACTATGGCTTAACACTTCCTTTTGGCTTTCATGAAAACCAATTTATTTTTTTCCCCTGAGACAGGATTTTGTTATGTTGCCCAGGCTGGTCTCAAACTCTTGGGCTCAAGGATCCTCCCTCCTCAAACTCCCAGGTAGCTGGTACTATAGGCAACTGCCACAGCACCCACCTTGAAGGCCAATTTCTTAAAGGATGTGTTTTATATTCCACAAAATACTTATACACTTATTTTTTGAACCCCGATTTTATAAATAAGTTTTATATAGCAGTCAAATAAATGAACATGTTAGGTTTGAACTACTGTCTTGAAACAACCAAAACTGAAAGACTGACAAAGAAGTAAAAAATTAATTTTTTTTACATGAATTTCTTGAGTATCAGGAGGGCTGTCAGAAATTGGAAGCTTTTCTTCTGGTAAGTCAACACTTTCTTTTAGTACATCAACTTCTACTTCATGATCTTCTTTTAAGTTCAACACTACTTCCTGGTTAAGCCTGCGCTCAGAGATAATAGGACCTTCAGAGATAGTGAGCGAGGAGTTTCCACTATCACCAAGGATACCAGCCACAGCTGAAAGAAAAATGAGTGAATTTTTACATTTAAACTGATAAATCTACACACAATTAAGGAAGCAAATAGAAAGGAAAAGGCTACACTGCACTTGAATAGTGTATTAATAAACTATCACAATGACAAAGTCTGCAACTTCTTAAACAGTACACACCTTTCCACAGAGATAAAACAGAAAAGTTTTACATTTAAAACTGATCACTGATCAATGGTATCAGGAAACTGATCAATGGTATCAGGAAACTTTTAATATGATGACCAACTGCTTCGAGGAAGTTCAGGTGCTTGTTCCTTATTAATCTGAAAACTGTATTTACCAGGTGACTACCAGACAACCAGTTATCCCTGTAGAGTAATTATAGAATTACATGAGGGACATGAAATCTGGGCTTTGATAGGACTAGGAAAAAGAATGAATCTCTTCTGGCAGAAAGCATTCAAATGGGTACAAATACACTCTACTACTTTAAAAAAATAATTTTGGGCTCACTTAAAAGAAATTCCTTCTTTTGTCTTCCTCTTTGCCAAAGTTTAATATGTCATTAACAATCATAGGTGATTTTAATATTTGGGTGTAAAGTTTATGAATGACACAAGGGGAGAAAATAACAATTAAAAATCCTTTAGTGTTTAACAACAACAAAAAATCAATAAAGCACAAAAATAAAAGATGAACTAGGAAAAAATATTTCTACACTTTTAATGGAATGGGGCTGTTATCCCTATCATGTGAATACTAATAAAATAAAATGAAAAATGTTTTCCTGTTTGGCAAAAAGACGACAAAAAAAAGCACTTTATGGGCTTCTCATCAAATACATGAAAGTAGTATACAAACTATTGGATACAACAATAAAATATTAAAAATCTGGCCGGGTGTGGTGGCTCACGCCTGTAATCCCAGCACTGGGAGGCCAAGGCAGGTGGCTCACGAGGTCGGGAGATTGAGACCATCCTGGCAAACATGGTGAAACCCCGTCTCCACTAAAAATACAAAAAAATTAGCCCGGCGTGGTGGTGGGCGCCTGTAGTCCCAGCTCCTCAGGAGGCTAAGGCAGGAGAATGGCGTGAACCTGGGAGGCGGAGCTTACAGTGAGCCGAGATCGCACCTCTGCACTCCAGCCTGGGCGACAGAGCGAGACTCCGCCTCAAAAAAAAATAAATTAATTAAAATTAAAAATCTGTACACACTTCTGGACCCAACAAGTCCATGGTTAGGAATCTACCCAAAAGAAATACTGATATAGAATGTAATGTGCAAAGACACAAGAATATTTACTGCAGAAACAGCAAAACGAACCCCAAAATGGTGACTGGCCCAAATGTTCAGCAATAAGCAATTAGTTAAGCATATAACACATCTTCACTACAGAACACTGGTAGAGCTGTTAAAAAGAACAGGATTAATTTATATTCCTGACAGAAAAATGTCTTAAATATATTACATGAGAAAAGAAAGTTGCTTTTCTGATAATAAATGTACTGATAATGATTATTTCTAACAGCTAACATTTACTAAACTTCAGGTACCAAGCGCTACACAAAACACTTTACATGCAAGTGGCTTAATCCTGACAACTCTATGAAATGGGTGTTATTAATATTCCCATTTAAAACTATTAACATTTTACCAACCAAAAAATAGAGGTATAGCCCCTAAGTGCAGAATTGGGTTAGGAACCCAAACATTTGGGTTCGGGCCCCTGCGCTCTTTAGGCACCATCGTGTCTCCTCTTTCAACATATCGGGGGAAATGTGCACAGAAAACAGAAATTCAGTAAAGACACTTTAAATAGTTAATTATGGACCCCTAAAATGGGTGATTGGCTTTTTACTTTACATGTTAGACAATTCTCTCTGGATTACTCTGTAATCATGTATTACCTTAATCATGGGACAAAAACAAGTCTGCTGAAGCGTTCCCTAAGCCCCACTCATAATGTACCAGGAACAAAGGCACAACAGTTGAGAGCGTGGGCTCTAGAGTCAGATAACAGCTATGTCATAGGATAGTGCTGTGAGGACTAAATGAGTTAACAGATACAAGATGATCAGACCAATTCTGGGCACAGACATTCAAGGTGTCTGTTTAACCTGAATCTAACTGTAAGCTCCTTAAAAACCTATCTTCCTCATCTCTGTATAGCCAGAGCCTAACTGAGAACAGGCCTTCACAAAAATGTTCACTGGGTTAAAAAAAAAAATTCCACATATTTGTTAATTTCCCTGGAGCATATTCAGTCATTTGTGACTATTTTCTAATAATGAAAAGTCAACCGTGGCCTTAAGTTATCACAAACACAAAAACTCTTCTGAGTCCAAGAAGACCAAACAGCAGGGATGCATTTGGCTGTGGACTAGCAATTTATTTTGTTCTTTTTTCACATTTTTTGTGGAAAATATGTCCACAAAAACCATTCTAAGACTTTCAATATTAGAGCCACAGAATGCCTTACAAGCAACCCACTGTCTGACAGCTTATACATCTCCTTAGAATACTTCTATGCCAGGAAAGCTGACCAGAGAGAAGAACAACTGAGGAAGAAAAAATCTGAACAACAGAATAGATTATTTTGTTCTAAGAATAGAAAACTCTTCACTCAAAACACAAAAATGGAATAATCCTAAAGTCAAAATAATACATACATGTATTGTCATTTGCTCTAATTGCAGAGCTGTAGGTTTCAACAGATGTTAACCCTTCATCCAACACTGGTGCCTTGGACTTCTGGGTGAAGACTTCCCTTTAGAAAAAGAAATACATACCTTAGTGTGTAAGAAGATGCCATCTGCTTTACCCTGCTTTAGTCCCACCACCGAGCCTGTCATTTTGGTGATGCAAACTGAGGTGCAGAGAGTTCAATACAACTCAAGCTCATTCTGAACAACCATAGAACATTTAAAAGTGAATTCAGAAACAATGCTGTATTTGTTTTCCCGTTTTCTAATGTTTTTGGCAACAATGGCATGGCCTTAAAGTAGAAATGAAATGATTTTAAAATGCCTGTCAGTATACATTACATTTAAGCCAATTTTTAATAATCTGTGGCCACAGTCTTCAAATAAGTCTGTCAAATATTATGGAATATTTTCTATGAACTCAGTAGAGGCAAGGTTCAATATTTTAATGCTACCTGGAAAGAGTATGATAAATGACTCAGAATAAGAGACCAATGAAACCTGTATTAATCCATATGATGAAAATAAATCCTGGAATATGATGACAGTGTTCCTTTAATATTCTAATCTGACCTTTCTCAATTAAAGCATGCTAATTTTAAAAATTAGGACAAATAGTATTTTAAAGTAAATTCAAGAAAAAGGTAAAGCAACAGTGATACATCACCACAAAATATCAAATAAGCTTACATTTTAAAAGGAACTAGTTAGCCAAGATAGTGAATATGCACCTGGGTTCTCACTGGTAATTCTCATGTGATTCCTTTTCATGTGACTGCTCTTTGCTTTGCAATTGTTGCAATTATCCATCAAAGCCATTGCAATAAATAACACTAGTTTTCATTAAAATTCAAAAGCATTACAACAAAACATAATTTGGATAATCCTTTCATATTGGCTTCTCCTACTTTTTCCATGCAGGCCTGGCAAAGATTCCAGCTAATCTAGATTTCTCTTCTAGGGGTAAAGCATGTGATTTAGTTCAAGGTGCAAGGGGTGACTATCATGACACTGAACTGTATAGGTGGTCTGATAAGTCCCTTTCGTTATTTATAAAGTAATGAACCATTTATAATGTCGTAAGTTATGTTTTGTGCCAGTTAATTTTACTAAGTCATCCTTCCTACCACTTGATAATTGAAGCTGTCCCTTCTTTGTATCCTCTACAATGGTGTTATTCAAAGTGCTGACATGCAATCTGTGTCAGTCTTGCAATGAGACAAGGAGCTCTTGTCAGAGGTGAATCAACTGCTTCACTAATCATACTGATTAGTCCAGCTGACTTTCCGAAAAGGAAGCAGTGCACTGATTTCTATTCTAAGGCAAGCTGTTTATCTTGTTGCAGAACATAAACTGACACTCCCAAAAGTCTGCTTGACCACACTTTGAATAACTCATCTAGTAAAGTGTCAATGAAAATTATTTGGGAATATAATGTTTCAACTAGTCGTTAAAAAACATAAACTTAGGCCGGGTGCGGTGGCTCACATCTGTAATCCCAGCACTTTGGGAGGCCAAGGCGGGCGGATCACAAGGTCAGGAGATCGAGACCATCCTGGCTAACACGGTGAAACCCCGTCTCTACTAAAAAATACAAAAAACTAGCCGGGCGAGGTGGCAGATGCCTGTAGTCCCAGCTACTCGGGAGGCTGAGGCAGGAGAATGCACCACTGCACTCCAGCCTGGGTGACAGAGCGAGACCCCATCTCAAAAAAACAAAAAACAAAACCCCACAAACTTAAGAGTCATGTATTGAACAGATGGAAGGAAATAAAACTGTCTGTCATCTCCCCTGTGTTCTACTTTGGTCTACCTATGAAGAGTCCTGTGCCTGAACATCCTGAAACCACAGGAAAGCAGAGGGCACAGAGGAACACAGCTGTGAGTGAAATTTTGGTCTTCAACAAAAACAGAATCACCAGAGTTCTGCCTCAATTTATCGTGTCTCTGTATATTTCCGAAATGTCTAGCAGCCAAGCACTGCAAAATTTCACAGTAACTACTAAATAACATACAACTAAACTTCTTTTAAAACAGCCAACATTAGGCCAGGCGCGGTGGCTCTCGCCTGTAATCCCAGCACTTCAGGAGGCCGAGGCGGACGGATCATGAGGTCAGGATATCGAGACCATCCTGGCTAACACAGTGAAATCCCGTCTCTACTAAAAAATACAAAAAAAAAAAAAAATTAGCTGGGCATGGTGGTGGGTGCCTGTAGTCCCAGCTACTCAGGAGGCTGAGGCAGGAAAATGGCGTGAACCCGGGAGGCGGAGCTTGCAGTGAGCTAAGATTGCGCCACTGCACTCCAGCCTGGGCCACAGAGCAAGACTCCGTCTCAACAACAACAAAAAAAACCCATTAGCAAAATGGAGATGTTAAAGATCTAAAGATCTAAGTGAGATCTAACATGCGCAGAGTATTTTATTTCTGGTTCACGATTTCATTAAATTTCTTTTAAAAGTATTTGAATTTTCTCCATCAACTTACCCTTCATAGACTGATGGTGCACAAAGAGAAGCTTCAATTCCTTGAACAGGGCTTAAGTGATTCAATTCTGAAAATGCCTCTGCTGCAACTAAGAGATCCTTTGTTTCTGCATCTTCTAAATTGCCTATGAGTCATACAAATAAGAATATTATTTATGCTAAATATTTAGTGATTACCGATAGTCTTGCATTATTACTTTTTAAAAAGTTGTTGGGTCTGCTTTTTTGTTTTTTTAGGTTTGCTGCTGTGTTATCGGACTGCTAACACTTTCTTTCTTTTTTTTTGAGACGGAGCCTCGCTCTGTCGCCCAGGCTGGAGTGCAGTGGTGCGATCTTGGCTCACTGCAAGCTCTGCCTCCCGGGTTCACGCCATTCTCCTGTCTCAGCCTCCCGAGTAGCTGGGACTACAGGCACCTGCCACCATGCCCTGCTAGTTTTTTGTATTTTTAGTAGAGATGGGATTTCACTGTGTTAGCCAGGATGGTCTCGATCTCCTGACCTCGTGATCCGCCTGCCTGGGCCTCCCAAAGTGCTGGGATTACAGGCGTGAGCCACCGCGCCCAGCAAACACTTTCTTCTTTGAATTCTCTGAACCTAGCTCAAAAGCCCCCCCTTAACCTCTTGCTTTTCACTTTTTGCTGAACAGACACTAATGCAACTGTTTTACATATATTAACTCACTTAATCCTCAACATCCAAGAAAGTAGGTAAGAAAACTAAAGCCTAAGGTTATACTGCCTATCCCAGCTCATGAAGTGTACTCAGTAAGTAGCTGAGCTAGGATTCAAATCTAGCTTGCTTCACTCTATAATAGAGTTTGTGTTATATGAAACTCCACCCACCACAAAAACAATACAGATTTCTGGCCAGGCGCGGTGGCTCACGCCTGTAATCCCAGCACTTTGGGAGGCTGAGGCAGGCAGATCATGAGGTCAGGAGTTCGAGACCAGCCTGGCCAACGAGGTGAAACCCACCTCTACTAATACAAAAATTGGTCAGGTGTGGGTGCACATGCCTGTAATCCCAGCTACTCAGGAGGCTGAGGCAGGAGAATCACTTGAACCTGGGAGGCAGAGGTTGTGGT
The DNA here is from genome assembly GCF_001698545.2 of Rhinopithecus bieti. Classification (NCBI taxonomy): domain Eukaryota; kingdom Metazoa; phylum Chordata; class Mammalia; order Primates; family Cercopithecidae; genus Rhinopithecus; species Rhinopithecus bieti. The sequence goes on along the minus strand of NW_016802992.1, from coordinate 113,235 downwards.
GAGCGGAGATCGCGCCATTGCACTCCAGCTTGGGCACCAAGAGTGAAACTCCGTCTCAAAAAAAAAAATACAGATTTCTATTTGAGACTGCCTAATATTGTAAGAATAATCAGTGAAGATAATGCTATGAACATTCTTTTAATAGCTATCATTTAAACATGTTAGTAGAACAAGGCACATCTAAAGAGCAATGTAGGCTGGGAGCAGTGGCACATGCCTGTAATCCAGCTACTTGGAGGCTGAGGCAAAAGAATTATTTGAAACCCAGGAGGCGGAGGTTGCAGTGAGCTGAAATAGCCCCACTGTACTCCAGCCTGGGTGACAGAGCAAGACTGTGCCTCATATAAATAAGGCAGTGTAAATTTCTAGACATACGCTATTTACGGGCATAGCGCTAAAGTTCTTAGAGCAATTAATGATGCCCATGCTTACTAAGTAAAGATATAGTCCAAACTTCAGTGGACTCTCATCTTAAACTACTTAAGATGCAGATTTTTTTTTTTTTTTGAGATGGAGTCTCGCTCTGTTGCCCAGGCTGGAGTGCAGTGATGCGATCTCAGCTCACTGCAAGCTCCGCCTCCTGGGTTCACGCCATTCTCCCGCCTCAGCCTCCCGAGTAGCTGGGACTAGAGGCGCCCGCCACCGCGCCCGGCTAATTTCTTTAATTTCTTTTTTGTATTTTTAGTAGAGACGGGGTTTCACCGTGTTAGCCAGGATGGTCTCGATCTCCTGACCTCGTGATCCGCCCGTCTTGGCCTCCCAAAGTGCTGGGATTACAGGCTTGAGCCACTGTGCCTGGCCTAAGATGCAGACTTTTATGTAAGTATGTGGTTTTACAGCTTTAGAGTTAGGAGTTACCTTTAAATAACCTTGTTAAAACTGTGTGTAGGGTAAGAAACACAAATAGGCTCAGTTTTCTGATCCACCAATTCTAGGTCAAGTCTTTCCCCTTTACTAGGGTTCCCCTGGCCCTGTTGTTAACCAAACTGGATTATAAGGGTTTGTCAATATAGTCCACCATGCTCTATGTGACATGGGAGCAGGTGCCATTTCTACCTGACTCACTGTTTGATCTTCAACACCCAGAATAAACACAGGAGGAGCTAACAGGAATACATACATTAGGAACTCAAAACATTTTTTGATAGGTAGAAGAATATGAAGATAATAAATTCATGAGCCACTGGACTAGTTTTTTTTTTCTTTTTGAGACAGGGTCTCATTCTATTGCCTGGGCTGGAGTACAATGGTGCAATCACAGCTCACTGCATCCTCAACCTCAACCTCCTGCATCCAAGCAATCCTCCCCTCTCAGTGTCCTGAGTAACTAGGACTACAGGTGCATGCTACCATGCCCAGCTAATTTTTAAAAATTTTTGTAGAGATGGGGTCTCCCTATGTTGTCTAGGCTGGTCTTGAACTTCTGGGCTCCCAAAGTGCTGGTATCACAGGCATGAGCCACTGTACCCAGCCTGAACATTTATTTTCATTATCCAGTGATTATTTTGGAGGTGAGGACGGAGAGTAGAATGGAATTCTAGAAACGTATAAGACTGCTGGATGAGTTTTAAATTGCAATTTGGCAGGGCGCAGTGGCTCACACCTATAATCCCAGCACTCTGGGAGGTCGAGGAAGGCAGATCACAAGGTCAGGAGTTTGAGACCAGCCTGGCCAATATGGTGAAACCCCATCTCTACCAAAAATACAAAAATTAGCCGGGCGTGGTAGTGGGTGACTGAGGCAGAAGAATCGCTTGAACCCAGTTGGGGGGAGGGGAGACTGCAGATTGCACCACTGCACTCCAGCCTGGGCAACACAGTGAGACTCCGTCTCCAAAAAACAAATAAATAAAAATTGTAATAATTTATTCTGTAAAGTTATTTCTAATAGCTACTGGAAGGACTTTCAAGTCAGACGATGGCATCTTACATTTCTTTCCTTAAATATTACTATTGTTTTCTAAATTTCATGGCCAAATAAAAAATCTAACACATAAGTTCTCCTCTGAAATCTCATACCTACTCATGAAGCAAGGTAAGCCACAGTTTTTAAGCCGAAAGAGTAAGCTCTGGGCATTATGTCTAGGAACTGGAACACTGTGAGCATAGAATAGTTAACTCTGACGCTTTCTTTTTGAGACAGGGTCTTGCTCTGTCACGCAGGCTAAAGTACAGTGGTGCAATCATGGCTCACTGAGGTTTCAAACTTCTGAACACTCCCACCATGCCTGGCTCATTTTTAAATTTTTATTTTGTAAAGACAGGGCCTCCCTATGTTGACCAGGCAGGTGCTGAACACCTGGGCTCACGCAATCCTCCAACCTCAGCCTCCCAAAGTGCTGAGATTACTAGCATTAGCCACAGTGCCTGGCTATGATGCTTTTCTTATGGTGGAAAAAATTCTCTTATAAACTTTATTGGGGGACATTAATAACAATTTGGAGTATTCAGAAATGAGTTCTTACCCATTTGTTTCTGCAGGTCTGAAGGAGTTACTTCTGACGCAAATACATCTTTACCTCCATCCTTTTCAGTTTGTTCAGTTACATTAGTAGTTAGTGCAGTGGAAGAGCTTTTGGGCTTACAGGCTGTGAAAACAGTCTCTTCAAGGTCTTCCGGTGATGGGGCATCCTGATACTCTAAGGTAGTTTCATCGGATGTGATTGAAACACTGCTGTTTCCTTTGCTCACATCCAGTTTCTCTAAACGTTGTGACCCCATATCCATTTCTTGATGCTCCTTTTCAGTGCTGTTCAGGAAAAAAGATGTGGTCCTATCTTTGCTCTTCAGCCATTCAGTTTCTGCTGGAACTGCACATCTTTTAGGTGTAGTAAATACTTCTAATTTGCTATCATCTGCAGCCTATAAAGTAAGATTTTGAAAAGAAAAAAATTAGTAAATATCATAATTAAGTCTAGTCCTAAGCTACTCATCCCAGTCATACCCACTCTTTCTTTGCTGTTTTTATCCAAACTATCTCCTTAATAAAAATTCATTTATTCTAAATCCTATCTCTTCTGGTATATAAAAGTTAATGGTGGCTAATGTTTCCCTAATTGGTAATATACCAGTATTTTCAGAAGACTAAAACACAGAACTAGAACTAAAACACAGGCTAGATGACCAATAATCACTGAAAGGTTCCTGTTAATCTACTGTGGATCTAAAGACACACCCTCCTAAATATACAACCAGCTAGAAACAACACAGTATAAGGTAAAAACAAACATAAAAGAAGGACTAAAAAGTAGGAGGTTTGAATCCTAGTCCCAATTCTACCACCATATATCTAGTTGACTACAGCCAACTTGGTGCTTCCGAGCCCTATTTATCTGTAAGATGAAGTGTTTGGTTTAGCCAATGGCCCCAGTGTTTCTTTCAGAACTAACCTTTTCTGATTTCATTACTAGCTCCAAGGTTATATACAAAAATCTATCGTGGTATTTAAAAAATTGATTTATGTAACTTTTTACTTGTCAGGGCTAATATATTCTTATTAAAAAATGTCTTTTCTCCCAATTATTATCAAACTTACTCCAGGAATCCATTTTGGGTTGACATCTTCTTCCACAAATGAAATTCTAGTTTCTTTAAGTCGCTGAGGAGACCTTCCAGGTGATGGAGAGGGAGATGCTAAAGGTGTTGATCGAAGAGCAGACCTCAGGATGGACTGAGGAGTGAACTCAGAAAATCCAGAAGTAGTAACTGACATGGCCAAACTTTTAGCTTTCTATGGTAAAGAGCAAATGGAATTACACCATGAAAAGTGGTTATATAAAAACAGACTGGGTCAACTGAGTCACAACAGTGGTTACATTCCCATCTCCATTAACATATCAATAGAAATATTTATTCCGGATTTCTGCAAAGAAAATACAAAATTCTTCCAGAGCTTTTTATATGTAAGTCTACAAAACACAAAACTGCATCCACAATTTTTCTAGGCCGGGCGCGGTGGCTCAAACCTGTAATCCCAGCACTTTGGGAGGCTGAGACGGGCGGATCATGAGGTCAGGAGATCGAGACCATCCTGGCTAACACGGTGAAACCCTGTCTCTACTAAAAAATACAAAAAACTAGCCGGGCGAGGTGGCGGGCGCCTGTGGTCCCAGCTGCTCGGGAGGCTGAGGCAGGAGAATGGCGTAAACCCAGGAGGCGGAGCTTGCAGTGAGCTGAGATCGCATCACTCCAGCCTGGGCGACAGAGCGGGACTCCGTCTCAAAAAAACAAAAACAAAAAAACATAATTTTTCTAAAAGCATTATTTGCAACCTAAATTCAACTAAAAAAATGCCAATTAGTAAGATAAATTACTTAACATTATAGAATTATACAAATCTATTACAGAAAACTACAGTGTAAGACTGTTGTATGTTTCAGAAAAAAAAAATTTCATCACACAAATCCAATAATAACCAAATTATGTACCAGAATCCTCTGAAGATTTTAGTACAACGAATACAAATAATCTGAAATTAGCATGTAAATTTATTTAGTAGAGATAATTCCTTCACTTAGCCTCTAAAGGCCTAGTAAACAAATTACTGAATCCCATTAGATTATAATAAATTCTGTTAGACATGTTACAAGATCATAACAATTCTTTTTTATAGACTGTTCTGGCAGCAAGTATAAAATTACTCCAATTTCATTTCATTTGAACCTAGCTGCAGAGGATACAAAGTGTGATTTTTTTTTTGACAAATGAAGAAAAATACTATACTATTAACTTATTGAAACCTAATCTTTTCAACTTATTTTAATAACTATTTTAGGAAGAGCACTTATTGAGGTATCTTTTATTCAACTTGAAAAATAAGGATTCCCTAGCTTCACTATAAATGCTTGATATCCAAACAGAGAACCGAGGGACAATGCGGAGGGGTGAGGGAGAAAGCAAGCTTCTGGGTTTCAATTCAGAACATTAGTCAAGGGGCTAGGAAGATAGTATGTTAAAAAAAAACTTTAAAAAGGAAGGGTTTAAAAAGACCACCACTAGCAGATATCACAAGTTGAGTGCTGTGATTTCTCAGCTAATAACTTATGAGATGGGAAAAGGCAATTTAAAGAGAGATACCAAAGCAGGAAGGAGTAACAGTTTTGTCAAAGGAGTCAAAGAATTTAATTAAATACAAATAAACCAAAGAACTCAATAGCATTTGATAGAAGAAATAACAGCATAATGTTATCAGAAATGGAGCTTATGTAAAAATAAAATAAAAACAAACTCAAGAACCTGAAAGTATACAAAAGACAAAGGCAAATTCGCAATAACCACACAGAACCTTATATTACATTTCAGAAAATAATGTAATTGTTAACTTTAAGCAGGAAGGGATAAATTTAATCAGCTTGGTTTTTAGAAGATGTGAAAACATAAAAAGATGCTTAAAGCATTTCCCAGCACTCCCCAAACGTATCAGTTATAAATTGCTTATTTTCTCCTTGCTACTTGAAAATAAGAGCAATCTAGTTTCATTGTGAATGCTAGATGCATAAATACTAACCTTAACTACAAGAGGAGTTTCAAGCAAATGTAATTCTGAAGTCCTGGAGATAGCGTGAGGTGATCCTTTTAATTGCAAACTTGAGGACAGTGAACGGGATACTAGGTACAAAGGAGATTTCACAGAGCATTGCTGAATAAACTCCGAACACTGAGAAGGCTGGGGGACAGGCTGAACAACCAAATCTAGCAGTCTGTAATCAGAATATGCATTTATTGAGTTATACTGAAAAACCAAAAGACTTTAGTACCCCATTTAATCAAACCTCTATATTCACTGGTAACTATGACAGCCACATGCAAATACAAATTCAGTCAAGTATATTAATGTAATCCAAAGTGCCACCATGCATTCAAAAAGTCAAAAAATTATTCATAGCAAAACAGAATTAAGAATTGCATGTAGCAACTGATTTTTAAAAAGAGTTTGCGTCGTCCTCCTTCCCTTTACCTATATTTACTGAGCTCTCGCTATGTGCCTAGCATCTATTTTCAAGTGAAGATGAACTGCCAATTATTTAAAACACTAAAGAAAAACAGGACAAAGCTTCCCTGGCAATTCATTTACTAAAATTCATTAACATGCAAAATATCCATTCACTTACATGTAATATATATAATGAAAATTGGTTCATTTTGCCTTTATGGTTCTGATTACAATAAAGACTAGACTGACCACCCCCTCCCCACAACCAAAAGTTAACTTTTTCAAATCAATGAGTTTGGTGACAAAGTACAACGTTAAGACTCTACTACAAGGTTTTCCATAATGTCCTAGTCCCAGTGATAAAACTGATCCCACTGATTACTTGTAGTGAGCATGTATAACCCAAGTAAGTTTTAAAGCTTAATATACAGATACATTTCAACTCAAAAGTCGAGTTTTCAGGTGGTAATTTTTGGTGGACCATTTGCACAGGTCACTCTTTTCTTGATTTCCTAATAAACAGTCTATCTTATGGTTGTATTTCCTAGCAGTAAAACAATCCCTTTTATTTCCCCAAATGCCAATGTGGCTCACCTGAGAATAACCAGAAAAGTAGAGTATGCTCTGGAGCCCAGAAATACAAACTTGTAGTTGCAGGACCCTCCTTGTCATTCTATCTATCGGGGCGGTAGACTCACACAGGTGACAGTGGGGAAACATTTAAAGGTCTTCCCACTTGTTACTCTATATCAAACACAGCTTTTAGATTTCCACCAAACCAAGAATACCCAATCAGGCTGCTAGACATTTCTTTTCTTCTAGATTCTCTTCTTTCTCTATCTCATTTGCATGTAAATTCTGTACTTGGATTCAATTCAAACTTGGAAAACAGTTTGCTCACTTTTATACTGAGCTATCCCAAAGGAACATTGTTAAATGTTTGCATTGTGTTAATATTTATGTTTAAGGTACCTATTTATGAATGACTGCTTCTCAAAAGCAAGGACTGTGCAACAAAAGCAACCTACCAAGTCAAAGCAAAACTCCTGCATCAACAAGACTTAGTATTTCAACATTAAAGCTTCTAAGGAAAATCTTAAGGTATTTTCTAAATGAAATGTGAAATACTGCACTAGGTCTCAGGTCTTCAATCCTGAGACCAAATATTCTTTCAGATAACCTTTTCTGATTTCATTACTATCTGCAAGGTTATATACAAAAATCTACAGTGGTATTTAAAAAACTGATTTATGTAACTTTTACTTGTTAGAGCTAATTTTTTTTTACTATAATCCATATAAAGAATACATCCTATATCACATAAAAATATCAATTACAGAAATTAGCACTTTAGCTTTACTATATGATGTACCCACAGATGTTATCTATTTTGCTGTATTTCACTGCAAGATATACTGTCTACCCAGTAATGCAAACTCAGTATGAAAAACACATAAGGTAAATATTCAAAACCCAATTGGCTCTCTTCCGAGTTAATACTGGCTTTAAGGACCTGAGGCCATTAATCAATGGTCTTTTAACTTCTATTATTGCTCCCCCCAACCTCAGAGCTATTAAATTACAAAAAGACCAAGGGGANAAAAAAAAAAAAAAAAAAAAAAAAAAAAACAGAACTACTGGTAGAAAAAATGTCAGTAATAATGACTTTCATTTAAAATATCTTCTTTCCACTTAAAACACCATCTTACCAGAGTAAATAAAGGGAAACAACCTAACTAAATTTAGTGAAAAAAAAGAAAAATCCTTTCAACCTTTAAAATGCGTCTATTATTACACTCTATACTTTTGGCCTCAGTTGTTTCTATGACCTTACCTCAAGTATCTTTTCTTAGTATCAAAATTCAGATAATCTTGTAATGATTATCTATAATTATTATAAATACTTTAAACAATGTAATTTTGTCCTTGATAAAACAATAAAAAATTTGCAATGATCCTGGGCATATTAAGAACAAATAATCAATACATTAAGATACATACTCTGTTCTCTGTGGTAGATAATTATGAACACTTTTCAACTAACCAATGCTCGTAAGTAAATACTTGCAATCACAATTTCATCTTGGATACAAAACTTCAAGTTAACTATTTTTGTAACACCACACGTAAGATGTAAAAGTGCTGCATCTGAAGCAACACAAGACATTTTAGTAGGCAATGCTGAACAGAAGAAAGCTTCAGTGAGCTACCCAAGATTAATTTGTAACTAAGTGTAAAAACAATCTTCATTTAGAGGTCTGGTAACAAGGAGGTAACAAGGAAAGTAAGTTAACAGTTTGCTCACGAGACAAACTCCACTCCGGTCCACTAAGCAGTCCGAAATTATTAAAGTTTTCAGTACACTACCTGATGTAACATTTCCTAAAATTACTGCTGCCCAAAGTATAATAAAAAGCAAACATTAAAATATTCATTTAATAATTTAAGATAGTCTATAAAATGTTAAAGATAATTAAAAATATCATTGTAATTATCAACTAACATTGTGTCTCTAAGAATGATTTAATAAATTCTTACCTAGAAATCTTTTGTGATGCTTTTGAAATTGGTGTTCCAAAAAACGCCTCAGGCAGCTCTGGAGCTGGGAGTGAATACACTACAGGAGATGGTTCTTCTATTTTTGAACTACAAAAATGAAAATTTAACTTCTAATGTATCACAAGGTGCACTGGTAACAAGTGGATTAGATGGGAGAACAAAGGGTTTTCATTTTTTTTTACTTTGTACATTTCCGCATTGCTTACAAATAACAATGAACATTTCACTTTTAAAGGTTTTTAAAAATTCTTCTAAGAAACAGAGTTTATCTTTTTTACTTACACTAATACTATAAACTTAGGCAATGAGAGTGGATTGCTGACGTCCAGTAAAGATTAACATGCAGCATGACTATGAAACATGTAAGACAACGTACCTATTGTAAGGTGTGGTGCTACTTATAGGTTCTTTGCTTGCCCAAACTTCTTCAATTTTAGATAACACATTGTTGATGAAAACAGATCTTGTCAACACAGTTCCTGTTACAACTTGCTTTGGAACTGCTGATAATGGCTTGGGTCTAGAAACTGTAAAATGAAGAATGTTGGAATTAACTGCATCTCTAACAAACAGGATTTTAATAAAAGCATATGAAAGAATGATTACAAAAAACAACCACACATTACGTGGTAAGAGTAGCTAAAAATTATATAGATAATTTTTCGTTTTTTAAGACCAGTCTTGCCCTATCACTCAAGCTGGAGTGCAGTGGCATGATCTCGGCTCACTGCAACCTCTGCCTCCTGGGTTCAAGCCATTCTCTGGCCTCAGCTTCCCAAGTAGCTGGGATTACACGCATAGCCACCATGCCTGGCTAATTTTTTTTTTTTTTGAGACGGAGTCTTGCTCTGTCGCCCAGGCTGGAGTGCAGTGGCACAATCTTGGCTCACTGTAACCTCTGCCTGCGAGGCTCAAGGGATTTTCCTGCCTCAGCCTCCTGAGTAGCTGGGACTACAGGCATGCGCCACCATGCCCTGCTAATTTTTGTATTTTTTGTTTGTTTTTGTTTTTGAGACAGAGTCTTGCTCTTGTTGCCCAGGCTGGAGTGCAGTGGCACGATCTCGGCTCATTGCAAGCTCTGTTCCCCGGGTTCACGCCATTCTACTGCCTCAGCCTCCCGAGTAGCTGGGACTACAGGTGCCTGCTACCATGCCCAGCTAACTTTTTGTATTTTTTAGTAGAGATGGGGCTTCACTGTGTTAGCTAGGATGGTCTCAATCTCCTGACCTCGTGATCCACCCGCCTCGGCCTCCCAAAGTGCTGGGATTACAGGCATGAGCCAATGTGCCCAGCCATGTGTTTTGTTTTTTTTATAAACAAATTGAAGGTCTGTGGCAACCCTGTGTCCAGCAAGTCTACTGGCACCATTTTTTCAACAGCATGTGCTTACTCCACTGACTTAGCTGTTCCCCCTTGTCTCTCCCTTTCCCTGAGGACTTCCCTTATTCCCTGAGACTGACAATATCTAAAAATTAAACCAACAAATAACCCTACAAAGACCTCAGGTGTTCATGTGAAAGGAAGAGTCGCATGTCTATGACTTTAAATCAAAAGCTAGACCTCTTATGCCAGTTAGCCAAGATGTACATGCAAAAAAGAACCTGAAGGAAATTAAAAGCACTACTTCAGTGAACACATGAATGGGAAGTCAATGCCTGGCTTCAAAGGACAGGGTGACTCTGCAGCTAGGGGTTAATGTACTCGATGACTTTAAATTAAAAGCAATCACCATTCCAAAAATCTCAAGGCCCTTAAGAATGATGGGAAATCTACTATGCCTGCCTTCTATCAATGGAAAAAGCCTAGATGAAAATACATCTGTTGACAGCATGGTTTACCGAATATTTTAAGCCTATTGTTGAGAACTACTCAAAAAAAAAAAAAAAAAGTCTTTTCAAATATTACTGCTCACTGATAATGCACCTGGTCACCCAGGAGCTCTGATGATGTACAGGGAGACGAATGCTGTTAGCAGGCATGAAAACACAACATCCATTCTGTAACCCTGGATCACAGAGTCATCTCGATTTTCAAAATATAATTTAGAAATACATTTCATAGGCCGGGCGCGGTGGCTCAAGCCTGTAATCCCAGCACTTTGGGAGGCCGAGACGGGCGGATCACGAGGTCAGGAGATACAGACCATCCTGGCTAACACGGTGAAACCCCGTCTCTACTAAAAAATACAAAAAACTAGCCGGGCGACGTGGCGGGCGCCTGTAGTCCCAGCTACTCGGGAGGCTGAGGCAGGAGAATGGCGTAAACCCAGGAGGCAGAGCTTGCAGTGAGCTGAGATCCGGCCACCGCACTCCAGCCTGGGCGGCAGAGCAAGACTCCGTCTTAAAAAAAAAAAAAAAAAAGAAATACATTTCATAAAGCTATAGTTGTCACAGTGATTCCTCTGAGAGATCTGAACAAAGTCCTCTGAAAACCTTCTGGAAAGGAGTCACCATTCTAGATGCCATTCAGCACATTCGTAATTCCTGGGAGGAGTCAAACTGTACAATAAGAGGAGTTTGGAAGAAGGTGATTCCATCTTTCATGAATAACTTTGAGGGCTTCAAGACTTCAGTGGAGAAAACAACCGCAGATATGGGGGAAAGAGCAAGAGAACTAGAATGAGAAGCAGAGCCTGGGCCAGGCATGACGGCTCATGCTTGTAATCTCAGCACTTTCGCAAGCCAAGGTGGGAGGATCACTTGAGGCCATGAGTTTGAGAACAGCCTGGGCGACATAGTGAGGCCCTCTCTACAAAAGATAGCCAGGCGTGGTGGCACACACCTGTAGTCTCAGCCACTCGGAAAGCTGAGGCAGGAGGATCACTTGAGTTCAGGAGGTCAAGGCTACAATGAGCTATGATCATGCCATGGTACTAGAGTGTCTGTGACAGACCAAGACCTTGTCCCTTAAAAAAACAAAAACAGACTAAAGATGTGATAAATTGCTGTCATCTCATGATAAAACATGAATAAATGAGGAATTGCTTCTTACAGATAGACAAACAAGTGGATTCTTGAGACGGAATCTGCAGTGTTGAGATGATAAAGTGTAACAGATGGGGGTCTCCAGGGATTACAGGAATTTCACATTTAAAAGAGAAAAGTATAATACGTAAGCGATATTGTAATTACTAGCTCCTCTAAAGAGGAATCTAGTAAAAATACCCTAAACTTTCTAGCTAAAAGAGGGTATAAAACCTTAAAAAAAAAAAAAAAAAAGCCCGAGGCTATTTAACTTCTCAGGGACAGGGTGTCTTTCCCAGGACAGGAAAACGGTTGTGTGTCACACACCTCCTCCTCAGAACCAAAAATGCTTGAAAATGGCTGGATTCTGTCATATATAAATTCCCAATTTGGGTATTTTAACAAAGCCTTTTTATAAAAAGCTACAAGAGCCGGAATCAGACCCTTTTAAATAAGATAAACAATACAACTGAGCCTTCAAAAAACTAAAAACAACTAACCAAGTAAACAAAAAGTGACTGCTGCTCCCACTGTAGCCTTGCTGAACTTGCTAAACCTTTGGACTTATCCGTCCCATAAATGGCAGGAAATAGCTAGCTGGGGGGGCACTTACCCAAATGCTAGGACCACGAAAAAGGGTGGTGGCTCATTTTTCTAACCAGCTTGACATGGGGCCACGAAATGGCCCCATGTCTTAGGACAGTGGTTATAAGTTGCCTATTAATAAGAAAAGCTTAAAAACAAACCATGGGTCAGATATTAATGGTCTAGGTCCTCAGTTACCCAGAGTGCTAAAAACAGAGACACCATTCGCTTACGGATGGGAGGATGTTACAATAGAAACTTAAAACTAAGGGGCAGCCACATCAAGGTGTGCCAGATCCTTAACCCTGCCATGTTCCTGCCCACTTCCCAGGAACTGCTCCTACACAAATACTCAACCACTATTGGTAAAATGTATTCTAGTCAAAAGGACCTAAAAAACAAACCCTTTCAGAACTCTGAAGTTAACAAAGTCTTGGTTTGTAAATCAGAGTAACATCATAAAAAGGGGCCGAGAAAAACAAAGTATACAATGCTGTCCTCACTTGGAGTTAAGGAGGCTAACAGCCTACAATCCCTGACTAGAGAGAGCCTTGTCTTCAGGACAGGCTAAGGCCACCATGTCTCCCCAGACTCTAAGTATGCTTTCTCTGTAATCCATGCCTACAGTGCTTTTTTTTTGAGGCCTCCTGACTGCAGACAATAAGGAGATTAATCATATTAAAAATATTACAGCTATTAGAGGCAGCAGTACAGTTACCTAAAAGGGTAGCGGTGGCCTGCCAGGGTCACCAAAAAAATAAAAAATAAAAATTTGAGGTTATTAAAAATAATAATAACCTAAAGACACAGCTACTAAAAAGACAACCCAAACATGTGAACTTTACAAATGACCTGATCCCAGACATCCTACTCCACAAGCCCCAGCCTCAGTGTTCACCTCCGGAATTAAAGCCAAATGGGAAGGGTATTTTCCACATTTAGATTCAGAAGGATGAACTATTAATGACAAAAAAAAAGAAAAAAAAATCTAGATTCCCAAAAAACCTAGGGTGGTCTATAACTAAATATGGTCACAGATCATCACATCATGGTAAAAAACAAAACAAATCTTATGCAATTAGTTAACAAAGATACCTGTTCTAAAAGATAACATATCAAGGATCTAACAGGTATCCCCAATTTGTACAAAATGATACCCAGATCGGGCTCCCTTGTGACTCCACTAACCTAAGCTGTCCAGCTGGGGTGGCATGCCAGGAAAAGACTGACAAGAAGACTTTACAGTGATGCCCCAGCACCCGAAAACTTCAGGTACCTACTAGTGTAGACACCTTTACTGGCTAAATAAAAGCCTTCCCTTGTCACACACAAAAAGACAAACGAGGTTGTCAGAGTTTTAATCAAAGACATCATCTTGGGGTTTCTGGCTTACTCTGACCAATCCAGAGTGACAACAGAACTGCCTTCATTTACAAAGTTACTCAGGGGGGGTCCTCTGCCTTGGAGATTTAATAGAGGAGGGTACACACAACTTAAGAAACCTCAGTCATCTAAAAAGGTCAAGCATAGTAATAACACCATAAGGGTCACGCTAGCCAAACTATGCCAGGAAACTCAAAAACTGACTAAAGCTCCTTCCCATCGCACTATCACGGGTGCTGAAAGGGAGTGGGACTTGGCCCTTTCCAATTACTATATAGAAGAGCTTGCTTGGCATGATTGAACCTTCAACGTGCGCTGCTGTTGAGACCGAGAGGGCAGTAAAACATGCTGTCGATTTTAAAACATACAAACTCTCAAAATATATAAAACCACAATCTTCTAGTTCCCACTGAGGTTAAACTTCACCCATATTAACCTACAGACTGGGTTCACCGTAAGACTCAAAAATCCTAATCACCTCCCGACCAACTAAACTGTTTGGACCCTGCGCTATTAACCACTCACTCTTCTCCTACAATTCAGGGGCTCAGACCCTAAACACATCCTTCCTGAGCGAATGCTGCACCACAGCCCTCAGGTCAGGCTCTACTAGATTCAACTTATTCCTATAAGCCAGTCTCCGACTTCCGGGGAAGGAATATTACACATTAAGTAAAATGTGCCCTTGCCATACTCGATATATTCAAACTTTCCCCCTTATAGAACTCTCCATACTCATTACTCTTCTGTAAAATAAAAAAATCTTAACTGGTGATAAATTACCATATAAAAAATAAACTCTTTCTCCCTCTACTGTTCAGTCCCTTTTACTACTGTGGCTGATGGTCTCTGGAAAGACAATACACTAGTTAATTTCTCCTGCATCACAGCAAAGGGAAAGAATCTGTCCCAATACTGAATATATGATAGACACCCACAAGCCTAGCCTGTCCAAGCCAAGCAATTTGTGGTGACCTCAAACTTCATTTTCACCCCACAAAACTGGAGCAAGCTCCCCTTTCCTGCAGTTATCCCCTCCACAAAAACGTTCCTTATGTCACCTTGACTAACACATCTATAGTAAATACTACTTACTGTATATGTCCTACTAAACTATTCAACTGTAAGTCAAATATACAGGCACTATGATATTCTTTCAACACAGACTTACTACACTGACAAAAGATCTGACCCAAAAGGGAGGTACCGGCTGCTGCTTCTGACACTACCACCTGCCACCTCAATAATACTATACTACTGTCCTGACGCAATCACCATTCATATTTCAATATTAAAAATACTATTTTAAAATATTTAGTATTTAAGTATTTTTTAATAATAGAGACAACCCACTAAATAAAACTCAAGACAAAGAGTGCCAAACTCCAGTTTCTAGTATATACAAGTAGACATGCCAACAACTTATGATAAAATTTCAGCTGACTAAAGAGACAGACCATCTTTGATGTGGGTCTCTGTCTCCCTTACATAAAGATGACACCTAAAGCCAAATAACATACTATTAAATGTCTCTATCTTCAGACAAATACATGTCCCTCTGAGGCATGTATTCCTCTACATGCTAAGCAAACAAAAAGTGACTGCTGCTCCCACTGTAGCCTTGCTTAACTTGCTAAACCTTTGGACTTATCTGTCCCATAAATGGCAGGAAATAGCTAGCTGGGGGAGCACTTTCCAAATGCTAGGACCACTAAAAAGGGCGGTGGCTCATTTTTCTAATCAACTTGACATGGTGGCCATGAAATGGCCACCCAAAAAAATATATACCCCACTGCCAGGCTGCCTTGGATTCCTTCCCTTCACCCTGTTTAACATTAACTTATCCCTACGTCTTGAACCTCTCAATAAAATCTGTATCTTCCAAATTAAAAAAATTAAACTATAGCGGCTCTTACTACAACAATACCAGCCATTACAACCTATCCTGAGCGATCTTGAAATATATTTAAATTTAGCATCTAAAAATTTTCACTCCTTTAACATTTCTAGACACACGTCCCTGATCAACATTAAAAAGTTACAAAAAATACTGACCTCCGGCTCTCAGCCCTTAAGAATGAGGAATGACATATCTCCAGGGAGAAAATTTGTAAACAGAGAGAGAGAGTCTCCCAGGATTACAGAAATTTAATCAACAATCAGCCTGTTTTACAGCCTCCCGCTATTTAGCCGGTTTCTTCCTAAACCCTATGTAAAATATTAGTCACGTACTTTGTTAAAACCATCTCCTGACAGGCCAACAACTTATAGATAAACCAGAATGAACTTTCTTTACCACCATACTAAAGTCTCCACCCCAGGAGGTGCTACAGCTTCCTTACCATGACAAGAGACCTATATACTGACATAATAACTAAGTCGACACAACAGGGACCACTCCTTCACATACAACGACACAATCTCTTCCCTCTCCAGAAAACCCTCCTGTCACTCTCCCTCAGCTGGACACTGCTTTGGAGAATCCTCCCGGTGTTGTCCTCCTTACCTAGAAGCCAAATAATAAAAAGTCCGATTGACCAAAACCTGCCTTCTTATAGAGTAGTTTGTTACTCAACAGGCAGTTAGAATATTACATAAACTTAAGATGACAGGGCAGAGGCAGGGTTTCAGAGGACTGACTCATTCTGAAAGAAGTTCTATGGCTAAAATGCTATCAAACAGTATTACATACTACCAAGAAACTCTAGTGAAAGGAAGAGTAAACTGACATGGCAAACTTCACTGTGTCATCGTAAGAAACTGTCACAGCCACTTCAACCTTCAGTAATCACCATGCTGATAAGTCAGCAGCCATCAACACTGAGATAAAATCCTCTATTGGCAAAAGGATTACACCTCACAGAAGGCTCAGACGATCGTTAGCATTTTTTTTTTAGCAATATTGCATTTCAAAATTAAGGTATGTACACTGGTTTTAAGAATAATACTACTGCACACTTAAAAGTACAGTGTAAGGCCGGGCGCGGTGGCTCAAGCCTGTAATCCCAGCACTTTGGGAGGCCGAGATGGGCGGATCACAAGGTCAGGAGATCGAGACCATCCTGGCTAACATGGTGAAACCCCGTCTCTACTAAAAAATACAAAAAATTAGCCGGGCGTGGTGGTGGGCACCTGTAGTCCCAGCTACTTGGGAGGCTGAGGCAGGAGAATGGCGTGAACCCGGGAGGCGGAGCTTGCAGTGAGCTGAGATCCAGCCACAGCACTCCAGTCTGGGCGGCAGAGCGAGACTCCGTCTCAAAAAAAAAAAAAAAAAGGATAGTGTAAACACTATGCAACGGGAAACCAAAAATTCAGAAGACTAGCTTTATTGTGATAGTCACTTTATTGCAGTGATCTGGAACCAAACCAGCAATATCTCCAAGGTATGCCTGTGTTAGCGAAAGTAGCTAAATTTAAGGTGGTTTCAGAAAAGTAATTATTCAGTATCATTTTTGATCCAATAGATGATGATACTCTTCAATGAAATTCTTACCTAATCGAAAAACTGATGATGTTGACAGATGATAAGGCTTAGCTCGTTCCACAGCTAATTTTCGATGGACTCTAGGAAGGATTTTTCCATACTGGTCTAATATAGAATTTCGAGCCAGTGATCTCTCCCGCAAACGAGGATCACGATCATTCTATTAAATATCAAAATTGGTAAGAAATTTAACCTTCAAAATGTTAGGTGCTATAATTCTATATTTACCATTTAAAATAAAACTACGAATATCCAAAAATATCTTCCTCCTACCTACATATCTATTTTTCCAAACCAAGAACTTCATCCACATATATAATTGTTTCATCAATCCTTACCTTACCCATCAATACATTCCAGATCTCTGCTACCAAACCTTCGTTCTTCACAGCTAATAAAAACAACGGTCATGAAGCATCCATACGTGTCAGGCAACATTCTACTTTACACACATCTCTGTGCATCCTCAAAACCACCTCACAAGGAGACGTTATCATTTTACAGTTGATAAAACCAAGACTGAGAGTGTGTCCCAAGCACACAGAGTAAATGAAGAATTAGTCTGACCCTCGAAGTCCAATGATCTTTGTACCTATGTGTCTTCCTCTACCACACAATGATCTTTGTACTAAGTAACTCCTACTGCTGGCCTCTCCATCTTCCTCTTGTTTTCCCTGAGTGAAATGGCATTATTGTAGGCAGACATCAGAACATAAATGGCATACATAAAAGAATCAGGTAGTAATACCGTGTTCCCAATTCTGTTACAGAGATAACCGAGGATTCAAAGTAATGCTAGGCACAGTGGTTACCAAACTGCAATCTCTTATATAACAAACCAAAAAAGTCTCCAGTTTTCCTTATTCTCTTATCCCCCATAATAAGACAACTTGAATCATACCATAACATTAATCTTCAGAGTTTGGTTCAGCTTCAAGGCAGGCACATAATTGGCACGCTGCAAATGGTGCACTAAAAGGAATTCATGATTCTGAACACTGGCACTGGACTGCAAAAAATTCACTAAACATTCCTAAAAAGAACAAAATAGACTGTCAACTACCAATTTATCTTGAATTTCTGACAAGTTTACATGGGTAAGTAATTACCTGCTCCGTGTCTGTAAACGGTAGCTTCAGTAAATCTTCCATTAAGCCCATTTCCTGACAGACTTCATACATGTGCTTTAGTAACGCCTCTACATTCAACCTATTGCAATGTTGCCGCAAGAAACTCCAGGCTTCAACCATGCATCTGCAAGCATATTTATCAAAGTTTAGTTTTAGAAAAATTTATTTAAATGTACAAAACAAGAAATCTAAATGGAGAATCTCAAAGATATTTTGTAAAGTATCTTTACAAATAATTTAAAAGTACTTTAAAAAATTTGTTGAATACTAAGTACTGCATAATGAATCTTGCTAATAATATCAGTAAAATGACATGTTTAAAGAATTTTATGCTGCTTTATAAAGTAATAAAAAGCAAAGTATACAAACTTCAAAGAAGACAAAAAACTAATGTGGCCTGGATAGAGCTGAATGATTGGTGTGGTGTGACAGAGGAACATCAGGCTTTTAAAGCAGGGGCACTCAGTGGGAAGTGTGGGAGAGACACAGAGCTACACGTGGAATCAAGCACACTGTGTTCATGAGGAAGGGAGAGTAGAGCTTAGCAGCAGATGCTTTTTGGTTGATTTGCAGCAAGATTAGATTGGAGAACTTGGGTTAAATTTGGCAGAGTCTCAGACACCATGCAGAGGTGCTGAGACGTCCTTTTGTGGGCAATAAGATCATTTAAATGAAGGAGTGTTTCTTACACAGAAGTCTCCCAGAATCAGGTGGGAGGTGTCTTTTTTTAAATTATTTATTTATTTGTTTAAATGCCAGTGTTCAACTCATACCCCACTGACAGCATTGTCTTGAAGGTTCACTTGAGCATATCTATAAAAATTATAATTAGATATAGGTCAGGACCCAATGATCCCAATGCAAAAAATATAGTCTACAGAAACACC
Source organism: Rhinopithecus bieti (assembly GCF_001698545.2). Classification (NCBI taxonomy): domain Eukaryota; kingdom Metazoa; phylum Chordata; class Mammalia; order Primates; family Cercopithecidae; genus Rhinopithecus; species Rhinopithecus bieti. The sequence continues at coordinate 94,312 of NW_016802992.1, read as the reverse complement.
AGCAAAAATTGCATAAAGATTAAGTATAAGAATATACAGTGAGAGCCAGGCATAATGGCTCATGCCTGTAATCCCAACACTTTGGGAGGCCAGGGCAGGCAGATCACTTGAGCCTAGGAGTTCAAGACCAGCCTGGGCAACGCCGTGAGACCCTAACTACAAAAAATACAAAAATTGGCCTGGCGTGGTGGTGTGTGCCTGTAGTCCCAGCTATTTAGGAGGCTGAGGTGGGAGGATTGCTTGATCCTAGGAAGTCATGACTGCAGTGAGCTATGATCATGCCACTGCACTCCAGCCTGGAAGATAGAGCAAGATTCTATCTCTGAAAAAAAAAAAAAGAATATATGGTGAAACAATGAATTATGATGTAGCCCTATATGAGGAAAATATGTATTAACTTGGAAAATCATTACAGTTTTTTAAAAGCAAGTTAAAACAGTATGAAAATGATAATTAAAAAAATTAACCAATAAAACTTCTGTTTACATATTTATTTAAATAGAAAAGAAAAAGTTCTGAAGATACACACGAAGAACGGTAGTGATCAATCTGGCAGTTAAAATTTTTGGAGAGGTTGACGACCTCCAAGGCAGAATAAAAAATGGCAAGACTGCACTGCCCTAGACTTTCTGTGAATACAAAGTTACTTGGGGAAGCAAATGGTACCCACTCTTGGCAGATCAGGGCCATCTGTTATTTTTGTTGTTCTGCGACTAGAACATTTTCACATATTCCACAGGGCTTATACAGGCCAACAAGTCAAGAAGTACAATGTGTAGAGGTATTCCCTAAAAATTTACATCTGAAATTGCCTCGTGCTTCTCTTACTACACAGTGGAATCATTATAACTTGAGTGTAGAAGAGTGTTCATCTGTGTGTCCATGTGCACAGAAATAGGGTCGGTCATTTTTCCCTAAACCAAAATCTAGAAACCTTAAAAGCAGAACATTTTGAACAAAGAAAACAGAGAATAAAATGAACATTTCATTATTAAATTTCACAACAAAGTTGATTTCCCTAATGTATACAAAGTGGCTATAAATCAGTAAGATAAATCCCAACAACACAGGAAAAAAAGCCAAAGATTTTAATGGGCAGGTCACAAAAGAAATAGCTCTTTAAAAAAAGATACTTGTATTATTATAGTGAGACTGAACATACCAGAACTACCATTTTTACCTATGAGATGATGAGACAAAAACTACCTGGCACACTGTGTTGATAAAAGACACAGCACATGGTCACTGAGAGGAGGATTAAGTTGGCATAACCTTGATGGAGGGCAATTTGCTCTACTTGTCAAAATTAAACTACCAAAATTACGAAGGCAAACATCCTTTCACCTTAGGATTTTATTCTACAAACTGGCATATGTGCAATATGTGTGGTTACTCATCATAGCATTGTTTAAAATGGCTAAAGGTTGAAACAACCTAAATGTTCATTACAGAGAACTATTAATAATTAGGGCAAGGTGTGGCAGCTCAAGACTGTAATCCCAGCACTTTGGGAGACCGAGATAGGTGGATTTATCACCTGAGGTCAGGAGTTCGAGACCAGCCTGGCCAACATGGCGACACCCTGTCGCTACTAAAAATACAAAAATTAGTCAGGCATGATGGTGCACGCCTGTAATCCCAGCTACTTGGGAGACTGAGGCAGGAGAATCGGCTTGAACCCGGGAGGCGGAGGTTGCAGTGAGCCGAAATCACTCTACTACACTCCAGCCTGGGTGACAAGTGAGACTCTTTTCCCCCGACCCCGCCAAAAAAAAAGGGAGAACTAATTAAAAAAAAAAATGGTACAGCCATCCAAATAATGAACTACTATGCAACAGTTAAAAAGCAAATCCTTTATGTAATTATAAAATTAGCACCAAACTAAAGTGAAAAAAAGTACATTGCAGAAGGGTGTACAGTGTGCTGTTTTTATTTGTTAAAAGGGTTTACTGGGAGAGAATATATAGGCATTTGTTAACATTTGTTTAGAAGATCTTAGGAAGAATACACTAGAAGTTATTCACAGTACTGGGTACTAAGAGGAAAGAGGCAGTTGGGAATTCACTATGTCATCATTCTTAACCTCTTAAAACACTGGAGCATGTAAATAGCTTATCATCAAAAACAAATAATATGTCTCTCCCCCAGCCCATAGGCATTATATATTTTTAAAATTTTCCACTTTAAGCAGGGCATGGTGGCTCACGCCTGTAATCCCAGCACTTGGGGAGGCCGTGGCAGGCGTATCACAAGGCCAGGAGTTCGAGGCCAGCCTGACCAACACGGTAAAACCCTGTCTCTACTAAAAATACAAAAATTAGCCAGGTATGGTGGCAATGCCTGTAATCCCAGCTATTCAGGAGCCTGAGGCAGGAGAATCACTTGAATACAGGAGGTGGAGGTTACAGTGAGCCTAGATCGCGCCACTACACTCCATCCAGCCTAGTGGACACAGCGAGACTCCAACTAAAAAAAGTAAATTTCCACTTTAAACTGTGATACACTCCCAGTTGATCAGACATACTAGCAGGAGTAAGATAAACTTACTTTATGATTTACCAAATATTAATTTGATAATCGTATACAGAGTATTTTTAACAACAAATGACAAATGATGATGTTCTTTCCCAGTTTCCCCTATAGCAGGAAAACACTTTGAACTTCAAGAAATCCATTGCCAACACTTAGCAAATGTTTTAAAACAAAGTCTCCAAATCCTCACTATTTTCTTTCTTCCTACAGAAAACAATAATGATGCTAGGAAGAACAGTAAGAAAATTAATTTATGAAAGGCTAGGCTAGCATGTTGGCAGTAAAAGATACAGAAATCATTTTAATAAGGAATGCATGGGGGTTCTCAGCAATACAGCAAAGACAGACTGAAAACCCATCCTGTGGCAAACTCTCTAAACATGCTAGACCAAATACAAATATGCATTATGAAATGCACGGTGGAGACCACAACACAAAAAGACATTCAAGAGAGGTAAACCACCAAGCACTGATTGTTAGTGACTGGAGTAAAGTAAAAAGACTGGGGAAAGACACATACAGGATATAAATAAAAAAGGTTATTTGTGTGTCTACATTAACAACTATTCATGATAAAGAAGGTTACCATGTAATAATTTTAAAAGTCATTTTTAAAAAGAACAAACTAAAACTCTTATGTACCTAATATTCAAAATAGAAAAAGCTGCCAATACGGTGAGGAACTGAGACATCCACCATTAGTGTCAGCAACTTCACGTACTTAGTAACTCACAGAACAGACCAAGAAAAAAAATTATTAAGGACACAGAAAGATTAAAACCATGCAACGAACAAACTTGATCATGGGGACAAATATATCTGACATTTCACCTATTAAATGGAGAATACATTGAGTACTTATCAGTGGGTAAATCAAGTCTTAGCAAAAAAAAATTTTTTTAATAGAAGGGCAGGGTTGGGGCCTGGGTGCAGGAGGTTTTCAAGCCCTGTAATCCCAGGCACCTTTTGAGGAGGGCGGAGGCAAGGGCAGATCACCTGGAGGTCAGGAGTTGGGACCAGCCTGACAACATGGTGAACCCCGTCTCTATTAAAAATACAAAAATTTTTGGCCGGGAGCGGGAGTGGCCTCAGCCTGTAATCCAGCACTTTGGCGAGGGGCCGGAGACGGGCGGATCACGAGGGTTCAGGGAGATCGAGACCATTTCCTGGGCTAACACGGTGAACACCCGGTCTCTTACTAAAAATACAAAAAACTAGCGGGGCGAGTGGCAGGCGCCTGTAGTCCCGGCTACCTTTTGGGAGGCTGGAGGCAGGAGAATGGCGTAACCCAAGAGGGAAGAGGCTTTGCAGTGAAGGCTTGGGGATCCGGCCACTGAACCTCCAGCCTGGGGCGGATCGGAGCGAGGGACTCCGTCTTCACAAAAAAAAAAAAAAAAAAAAAAACAAACAAAAACAAAAATTAGCTGGGCGTGGTGGCGGCACCTATAATCCAAGCTACTTGGGAGGCTGAGGCAGGAGAATCGCTTGAATCTGGGAGGCAGAGGTTGCAGTGAGCCGAGATCGTGTCACTGCACCCCAGCCTGGGCAATAGAGCAAGACTCTTGTCTAAAAAAAAAAAAAAAAAAAGGAGAAGCAGCAGGGTCTCCATATGTTGCCCAGCCTGGTCCTGAACTCCTGGGCTCAAGTGATCCTCCTATTTCCGCCTCCCAAAGTGCTGGGATTACAGGCATGAGCCACCGCGCCCGGCCAAGGTGTTTCAATAAAAACTATCACCTGCACTTTCAACAGTGTTCTCTGACTTTTTAGCAACACTCACGTCATTCTCTATTTACAGGACTAGTAATTATTTTTAAACAGTTCTTAAATCTGAATACAAGCTATCTCACAAATAGAATTTTGAGTGGTTGTTTTTATTTCTGTATTTAATGTATAGAAGCCTTAATGTGCTAGTTTTCTGGGGAATGGATAACTGAGACTTTTTCCATCTTAAGAGAAATAAGGTTTAGAAATTAAACTATTTATTAGTGTTTGTTTACTATATGGCAAAGGTAAAGGAAATGAGAACCCAGCAAATCAGAGAAACATGCTCTGGATGAATTAAAGAAGGACACTTGGAATCAAAAGAAGGAAAAAAATCAGCAAACTTCCAAACATGTTTCTTCCAAAGTTCCAACACCTGCCCTTCTGATGTAAGTATTAGTGATAAGTATCAACACTTTAACATCACTAAAGAGAAGTACATGCAAATGAAAAAAATTTATATGATGGTTTCCAACCCAGTACTATAATGCTTAACCCATTTATTCAAGTTATCACATTTAGCTTCTTTAAATTATTGTTCTTACAGTAAATCTTGTTGAAACTACAATTTTGCTCTCAGAAACAATTTCAGTATTGATTCTAGATTTATTAAGTTATCTAAACATTTTTGCTAAGCCAGATTATTTCAACAAGTACTTGCTAATTCATTACTGTTAAGGTTCTATGTCTAATCAATCTATATTAAACTTCAAAACTTTTCTTCTGCCTGAAATTTGTAGATCTTACCCTCTTATCCTTAGAAGTACATGCTATTTAACCAAAGAGAACCAAGAAAATGCAACTTTCAGAGTGCTGACGCAGAATTGATAATTGGTTCATATATAACACAGTGAGGTAAAGTAATTTCTAAAAATATAAAAATGATCAATAGGGTTGAATAAAACCAATAAAAGTGGTATAAAGTAAGCCTAGTAAGGAATTTCAGCTCCAAGCAATGTCTCCAGCCTAGTTCATAGGAAAACCCAGTAACCATACCACTGTACTTCCCATCATGCCATTTAGCTTTCTCACAGGTACTGTGCAGGTGAGACTGTAATAATCATTATTATGTAAATGGCAAATACACTGATTAGAGAACATTAAAATCTGCAAAAAGAAGAAACAAAGATATCACTTGTTCAAATCTGGTTGAAGTATTAAGACATAAAATTGGACACTTCCTTAAATTAAGATTCTCTTTCTATGAGGATGCAACAGGGCAAATGCAATGACAAAATTCAAATACAAAGAATTCCAATACGCGGCCGGGCGCGGTGGCTCAATCCTGTAATCCCAGCACTTTGGGAGGCCGAGATGGGCGGATCACGAGGTCAGGAGATCGAGAACATCCTGGCTAACACGGTGAAACCCCGTCTCTACTAAAAAATACAAAAAACTAGCCGGGCGAAGTGGCGGGCGCCTGTAGTCCCAGCTACTCGGAGGCTGAGGCAGGAGAATGGCGTGAACCCGGGAAGCGGAGCTTGCAGTGAGCTGAGATCCGGCCACTGCACTCCAGCCTGGGCGACAGAGCGAGACTCCGTCTCAAAAAAAAAAAAAGAATTCCAATACTCAAACAACCAATATTAACAAAAGTATCAGCGTACCATGACTGAATACAAATTCTCAATCTGCAATTCTCTATCACTCCATTCTTCCTCTCTATTCTTGACTCCTTTTCAGCATACTAAACCCTCAGCTGTCCAGGCAGGACAACTGTCAATGTTGTCAATTAGCAACAAATGTAACTGTAAATCTCAATTTGGCACCCCTTCCTTTTATTCAAGGTACTTATCTTATTCTAGATAAAAGGTGTTGTATGTTTTTCTTAACACTGAAAGACCAATAAGTAATGCAACAAAGTAAAATATTATACAGTTGTCCCTCAGTATCCGTGGGGGGACTGGTTCCAGGATCCCCAAGGATACCAATATCCACCCATACTCAAGTTTCAAAGTTGGTCCTGCAGAGCCATGTATATGAAAAGCTGACCTTCCATATATGCAGGTTTTACATCCCATGAATACTGTATTTTCAATCTGCCTCGATGCAGAATCCACTAATACAAAGGACTGACTTTACTGACTTAAGGGCCAACTGCATATTGCCATTGTCAATTTCATCAATTCCATTTTATTAACAGATATGATAAAGAGTTTATACTTTCAAAAGATGTACTTACCTATTAAAAAGCAAAACAGTGAGGTGAAGGATAACATCGCTACCACTGGACACTGTTGGCTTCATTGTCTGAATATATCTGAGGGCTTGTCTATGCTCGCCTTGACTCATGAATGCCTGAATAATCTTTGAATGTTGCCATGACAAAGGTTTCGCAGTAGCTGGATGAAACAAAAGATCCAAACCACTCTGGAAATAACATGAAAAGTGTTAAATATAAACATAATCCTATACATTTAGACAAAGCAGCTAAACCTAACACTAAAAAACCACAAAAATCAAGGTAAGACCGTTTAAATATAAGCTGAAAAAATCTACTTTAATCTGTGGTATATAGAGTTGGCTCTCAGTATCTACAGGATCCATATCTGCAGACTGAACTAAGTGCAGATAGAAAACATTTGCAAAAATAAGGCTGGGCGCGGTGGCTCATGCCTGCAATCTCCGCACTTTGGGAGGGAGGCTGAGACAAGCGGACTGTTTGAGCTCAGGAGTTCAAAACCAGCCTGGGCAACATGGCAAAACTCATTCTCTAAAACAAATAAAAGTAAGTTTAAAAAAAAATTAAAAAGTGCAGTGGCACATGCCTATACTCCCAGCACTGTGGGAGGCTGAGGTGGGCAGATCAGTTGAGGTCAGGAGTTCAAGACCAGCCTGGTCAACATGGTGAAACCCCATCTCTACTAAAAATGTAAAAATTAGCCAGGCAGGGTGGTATGTACCTGTAGTCCCAGCTACTCGGGAGGCTGAGGCAGGAGAATTGTTTGAACCCGGGAGGCACAGGCTGCAGTGAGCCAAGATTGCGCCACTGCACTTCAGCCTGGGTGACAGAGCGAGACTCCATCTCAAAATAAATACATAAAAATAAAAAATAACAGTATAATGATAAAACATAATACAAATAAAAACAATACAGAATAAACTATTCATACAGCATTTACATTGTATTAGATATTATAAGTGATCTAGAGATGATTTAAAATACCCAATGAAATGTAAATACCACGTAAATAACTGTTATAGTGTAATGTCCAGGAAATAGTGACAAGAAAAATGTCTGTACATATTCAGTACAGACCCAGTTTTTTCCCGAGTATTTCTGATCTGTGGCTGGTTGAAGCCACGGATATGGAATCCATGGACACAGAGGGCCAATGGTATACAAGAGGATGTGCATAGGGTATATGCAAATACTATGCCATTTTATATAAGAGACACGAGCCTCTGTGAATTTTGGTATGTTTCTGGATCCTGAAACCAATTCCGCACAGATCCTGAGTAATAACTGTATTTTAAAGAATAAAAGCCTTATCAAAAACCTGACACCTCTGAGACTGTATCACACTATTTTATAAGATCGTCCCATCACCAATTTCATACATCAAGGCCAAATCTTGCCTTCCATGGTTCCCCCAACACCCCAAACATATCTCTAATATAACAATCACTGTATCTGCACTATCATAATTACTTACTTAGTAGTTTCCTTCTTTAAACGGTAAGAAATCTTGGGTTCTGAATTGCTGTATTTATATTCTTGCCTTCTAAAATAGTGCTTGGTAAGGTACTGATTAAACTGAAACTGAGCCCTTCCTCAACTATTTTTAGAAGTAGACTGTATCATATCTTTTAATATCAATTTAAATTCTGTGTATTTTCTAAAATTCTAGTAATTCATGGAAGTTTACGCTGTAAGTGAATAGACTTACCTCAAAGTCATTATGATCTATCAACCAAAACCCCTGAATAAGTTTAACTTGGCCCCAAGAAATGGCAAATACAGTTGGGAAAGATTCAATGGGAGTCTCTGTTTTGTTGGGAAAGGAATACATAATATCAAGTAGCAAATAAATGGTCTTTGAAAAAGCAGATTAAGGACAATAAAATACAACAACAAAAACCTCCTACATATATATTTACAATAGGTAGCAACAAATTGTAGCATTAAAAGAGACTTGAAAGGCCCGTTTTTAGTGTTTAAAAGCCATCATGGAGAGTCAGCAATGAGAGGATATTTTAGTAAATGTAGGTAAAACTGGTCCCACATCAACTCCATTCATTCCCAGTATTTTATTACCAGCACCACAAAGGAGATAAAGTGAATTTTTATGAAGTCAGTAGCTCAGTAAATAAGAAACAAAGATATATGCAAATTTTTAGTGATCTAGCAAAAGATGGTAGCTTAATCAGACATCATCTAGCTTATAAATTATAAATGGAATTACACATTTTTAGACTAAGTAACTAACATTAGCACAAAAATATTATCACAAAGACTACAGGACTCAAATAACGCCTAAGGCAATATCACACTAACTTATAATGTATTCATTTCCAGCACAGAGGTTAACGCCACTGAGAGTGACCACTTGGTAGTAGTATTTTAGAGCAACTGTTGTTAACTTTTTGAGTGTCTTGGACACATTTAAGTTATCTGATAAAAGCCCAAGTACCCTATACCTAGAAAAACAAACATAAAACAACATTGTGCATATAGTTTTAGGTTAATCATAGGCCATCTGAGCCCAAACAACAGATCCTGGCTTAACACCTCCTTAAAAAAACAAAACCAAAATTCAACCTTGCAATTGAGATCACATTAGATATGTCAGGTTTCTACTACTCTTGAAATTTTATAATTTTAATAATACATAAACACTGGATAAAACTTAAAAGGATACAATAGAATGTTTGGCTGCTTCAGTAATGCCGTCTAATAGGTACATATCAAGTACTGCCTATAAAACAAAGAGATAAAACCGTCAGTGGATCTTATAAGGTCATTCATTCATTCACGCTTCTTGTTTTCCCAAGTCTGTGCCAGACACGCAGCTAAGCATGTCTCCTCCCTCCCCAGCTTTGTAGACTCTAAGTGATAGCACATTACTGCAAACCTACATGTAGACTAGCAGGAGGATATTTTCCTGTGCCTCCTTCATCGCGTTTCCACAACTTCTCAATTCGCTCTCCTAACTGAGAAACCAGTCCATCAATCATCAAGCAATCGGGGTTCCACTTCCCTCTGCAATCAGGGAAAAGTTAAGACTTACTTAGTATCACTGTTAATTAATATCAAAGCAACCAGCATCAAAATATTAAAAGTAACAATCCCAACTATCAAAGAGAGAAGAGTCTGGGCATGGTGGCTTATGCCTGTAATCCCAGTGATTTGGGAGGCCAAGGCAGGAGGATCACTTGAGGTCAGGAGTTTGAGACCAGCCTGGGTTACAAAGCAAGACCCCATTTCTAAAGAAAATACAAAAACTAGCTGGGCATGGTGGTGTGCACCTGTAGTCCTAGCTATTCAGGAGGATGAGGAAGGAGGATGGTTTGAGCCCAGGAGTTTAAAGTGAGCTATACACATGCCACTGCACTGCAGCCTGGGCAACAGAGACCCTGTCTCTAAAAACAGAGAGAGAAGAGAATTGGGAATTGGACCCTAGTTAGCATGATGAGAACTACAGACATCAAGGAGAGTTAGTCGGATAAGCCCTTAAGTTGCCTCCAGTTCAGTCATCAGCAAGCCAGTCAGTCAAGGTGAGGTCCCCAGGTGGTCCATCTAGCCAGTGACCATTCTATTTTTCACCATATTAAGCAAACTACCATAGAGTATAAAGCCCAGCATAGTGAAAATACTGAAGTTCAAAGACAGAAAGTTAAAGTTTCTGTTTCATCACTTGGGTTAGTCTTTTATCCTCAGTGATTCTTTTTTTTTTTTTTTTTGGATGGAGTCTCTCTCTGCTGCCCAGGCTGGAGTGCAGTGGCCGGATCTCAGCTCACTGCAAGCTCCGCCTCCTGGGTTCACGCCATTCTCCTGCCTCAGCCTCCCACGTAGTTGGGACTACAGGCGCCCGCCACATCACCCGGCTAGTTTTTTGTATTTTTTAGTAGAGACGGGGTTTCACCGTGTTAGCCAGGATGGACTCGATCTCCTGACCTCGTGATCCGCCCGTCTCGGCCTCCCAAAGTGCTGGGATTACAGGCTTGAGCCACCGCGCCCGGCCTATCCTCAGTGATTCTTTCACTCAAATATCTATTACTGAGCACCTATGATGTGATGTGCAGATATTGTCCCTGTTTCCTTTTCTTTTCTCTTCTTTTTTTCCCTTATTTCCTTTTCTAATTGTGAATAGTGGCAGCACTTACTACTCTCTGAGGTTGTCCAATGAGTCAGGCACTGCACTAGATGCCCTGCACACATTATTTTATTTAGCTTTATACTGACTTCATTAACTTATATAACAAATAGGATTAGAAAGCATAACAAAGTGTTAAGGATATACACTTAGGAAATAACAGATCTAGAATTGTAAAATATCCTAATCAATCCTCCAAGCTAATGCTCACTCTCCTAAATTGGTCATTCTAAAGCACTGGTTCCCACAATTGCCATGCATCAGAATTACAGCTGGCACAGATTTTAAAGTACTGATTCCCAGGTGATTCGAGTGTAAGAAACCTGGAATCAACGTTTGTGAACCATTGCTCTAATGTTACATGCTTTGTAATTTTGTCATTGCAACTTGAGGAAGACGACTATTTCCAGAAGTGTAGTCAAGACTCTAAACACCTCTCTTTCTTTGTCTATTACCTTTATTTCTTTATTTCAAAGGAACTAAGTAGGCTATTCATGTATTCTTTTTTTTAAAAAAGAGAGAAATAAAATAGTAATGGTAATAGCAAATTCTGATACTTTACTGAGAATTATACCCATTCACTTTGTAACACGATGAACACTGTTCTGAGAAACTTTTGACTTCTTACAGATGTAATTTCTAAAATTGTTTTACTAGTACCTTGATAAACGCTCAAACTTCTGTCGACGACTGGTGTAGTAGTTCTGAATTACAGGGTAGTTGTAGCATAACCTTGACAACTGCACAGTATCATCTAGATTTTTAAGAGTTGGAAAAAAAGCTGGTAATATTTCCAAAATATCTCAACAATACATAATATTTTACTGTAATTTAATATTTATAGCAACCTCTGGTTAACCCACAGGGTGGTTATATTGAAGTAATAAAAGATTACTACACATCTTTTTATTTATAGATGCACAAGTAAGAAAATGATCTGTCACGAAAGTCTTAACAACATAGATGGTGGCTTAAAATCCCGGAAACTGTTCTAAATAACTTCACTCCTTAGGCGCAAATAATAATTTGAAAGCAAGACATGTTCACTACAAATCAAAATCTAAGAGGATTATGAAAAAATAAGATCAACAATTATGTACAGTGGCAGAGGCACTTCTAAATAAAATCTAATGGCTTCCTGGAAATGCAAGAAAGTGAAGGTTTTAGAAGTTATACTCTAAACAAATATAGCACAAGTCAAATACCAAGAATTCTCTAATTCTTGGTACTGGCATAAATTACTAGATAAAAGGGGCTATTTAATTGAAGAAATATTAGTAACCATATTAAAAGGATCATTATCAGGAAACGGGAAAACTGAGTTATAGAAACTATAGTTCTATGGATCTAAATAATAGCTAGTAATACTGCTGAACTCATTTTCAGGAGCTATGTTTTCTCAAATTTGCTTTCCTTCTAAATGTTATTCAATCCAATAAACATGTATGAGCACTGTGTGGCAGGCATAGGATGAAGATACAAAGTAAGGAAAAATGTAAGAAAAGAAGGTAAGGATAAATTAAATTAAGGAGAAAATTAAGTGAGGTGGAAGAAAATAAACCCAAAGCATTAGAATACGATCACAAAATTATAAAGATTCAGAATGTTTTATTTAATACTTATAGAGTAAGTAAATATTTTACCTATGCCTTCTGGTAAAAGCCCAGAATGAGAGAACCAAAGAACCACTTGTGCATATTGACAGATGAGGTGGGAAACCACAAACTTATTGCTTAAGTCTATCAGTCCTGTAAAGAAGAGTTAACATCAGTTGTTTACTCACAAAAAAAAGCAAGATGCTCCACAGTTTTCAAACTTAATCACTTGGTAATTTACATATACATGTAAATGTATATTTTACATACATGTATTTGTTCAAAATACATGTATCTCTCTTGAACTAATTCACTTTTGTATCTAGTTTACTTTGGTCCAAAATGATGTCAAGCAAATCTCCAAAATGCTAAAATAAGTAAGTCACTCCCTAAAATAGACATTTTAGGTAAATACACTTCCACCTCAGCTACACTTTCATTTAGCTAATTCCAGAACTCAAATTTACACATTAATACAAACTAGTATAGTATCACTAAGAAAGATTGTTCAAAACAGGCCTTTAAATGAAATTGACTTGTTTTGGTTTTGAAATTGCAAAACAGAAAAAAATTATAATGACTTCTTTGAATAAAAAACATACATGACTGAATTTGAAACTTTACTGCAAATACACTAACCTTAATAATTATTAACTTCAGAATTTCCTAAGCTTATTTAAGCATGGGCTCATGGCATGGCATGTCTAACAACATTCTGTAGCTTTTCACTGAAACAAAGAAACAAACAAAAACCCTAGCACTGGAGAAATAATGTCCTCTTTACATAATGATCCATCTAAGACATGGGAAATGTATTCGTTTCTCTAAGAAGTCAAATTTAATAAAACAATCAATTGATAAAACAAAGAGGATACCTCTCTCAGTGATCTCTCGGGCTTCTGATGCAAAACAGCTCAAGACTATATTAAGATTGCTAAGAAGCAAATAGCATTGCTGGATAGACTGTAGAGTTTGTGGATCCATGAAATGACACGAACCATCAAATAATGGCACACCTTTCAAGAATAAAATATAAGATAAGTTTCCATACAGTAAATCTAAATAAATTAGAATCACAATACAAAATTTCTCAAACTGCTATCACTCAAAAGAATTATTCTATTCATTATGAGATTTATAAAGACAAGCTAGGAATGGCAAAACCTCCAAGGAACCTAAAAAGTGCTTTCAATATAAAACTAGCAAAAGCCAAGAGTGAGAACATGAACTCAAATCATCTAGATCTAGAGCTTATCCTCACAACCAGTACACATCAAAAGACAGGGATTTACTTTAATGACCCATTTAGTTACATTAATATTTAATGTGTTATTGGTCTAGAAAACAACTGTCTTCGTTCTAAAATCCTTCTTTAGATCAAATCAAATTCTAATTTGTTTTACTTCTTTTTTTTTTCTTTTTTTTTTGAGACAGCGTCTCGCTCTGTGGCCCAGACTGGAGTACAGTGGTGCAATCTCAATCTCGGCTCACTGCAACCTCTCCCTCCCAGGTTCAAGCGATTCTTCTGCCTCAGGCTCCTGGGTAGATGGGATTACAGGCATGTGCTACCACACGCGGCTGATTTTTGTATTTTTAGTAGAGACGAGGTTTCACCATGTTGGCCAGGCTGGCCTCGAACTCCTGACCTCAGGTGATTCGCCTGCCTCGGTCTCCCAAAGTCCTGGATTACAGGCATGAGCCACTGTGCTCAATCTAATTTGCTTTTCTTTTTTTTTTTTTTTTTTTTTTTTTGAGACGGAGTCTCACTCTGTCGCCCAGGCTGGAGTGCAGTGGCCGGATCTCAGCTCACTGCAAGCTCCGCCTCCCGGGTTCCCGCCATTCTCCTGCCTCAGCCTCCCTAGTAGCTGGGACTACAGGCGCCCGCCACCGCGCCCGGCTAGTTTTTTGTATTTTTTTAGTAGAGACGGGGTTTCACCATATTAGCCAGGATGGTCTCTATCTCCTGACCTCGTGATCCGCCCGTCTCGGCCTCCCAAAGTGCTGGGATTACAGGCTTGAGCCACCGCGCCCGGCCGTTGCTTTACTTCTAATACTTTTTTTGAGATAGGGTCTTACTTTGTCACCTAGGCGGGAGTGCAATGGTACTACTATCACAGCTCACTGCACTCTCAAACTCCTGGGCTCAAGTGTTCCTCCAGGCTCAGTCTCCCAAGGAGCTGGGACTACAGGCATGTGCCACCATGCCCAGCTAATTAAAAAAAGAATTTTTTTTTTTGGCAGAGACGGGGGTCTTGCTATATTGCTCAGGCTGGTCTTGAATTCCTGGCCTCAAGCAATCCTCTCATCTTAGCCTCCTAAAGTGCTGGGATTACAGGCCTGAGCCACCACGCCTAATCTCTACTACATTTAAAACACTTACTATGCTTTGTATTTTAATTACTCTTAGAGGTTTTTATTTTTTAAAAAACCCAACCTACCGGTATAAAGCTCAAAGCAGCAACAGCTGAACTACCACGTTAAACTCCCAAACACTGCACCATCCTCAAAGAATCAAAGCAGTCATACGATTTATGAATTGAGTTCAATTTCTTTTTACAAAACATAATGAGGTTCAACAAACATTTTTCTCTTAAAAAAAAAAGACATTTTGCCAGGCGCGGTGGCTCACGCCTGTAATTCCAGCACTTTGGGAGGCCGAGAAAGGCGGATCACTAGGTCAGGAGATCGAGACCATCCTGGCTAACACGGTGAAACCCCGTCTCTACTAAAAAAATACAAAAAACTAGCCGGGCGAGGTGGCGGGTGCCTATAGTCCCAGCTACTTGGGAGGCTGAGGCAGGAGAATGGCGTGAACCCGGGAGGTGGAGCTTGCCACTGCACTCCAGCCTGGGCGACAGAGCCAGACTCTGTCTCAAAAAAAAAAAAAAGGCATTTTTACTCTGATCCTAAACACCTGATAGTGTTCTTCCAGACCTCAATCACACTGATCACTGAAATATTTAATTCATGACAATAGTTTCATAAGTACAGCCTAAAACACTAGAAAGCTCCATGTCTTCCTAACAAACTTGATTGGTATAAAAATTCTCTACCAAGAATAACTTACATTGTGAAAAGCTATCTATAGTCAAATCATTTCAAAAGTCCATCTGTTTACTCATCATGACACAAGAGAAATGACTAAAACATTTACCCCTAAATAAACTTAAATTTTACTTTCACTTACAGTGCAACTGTATCTCTAACTACTAGTACTTTCAGCCTTGTATTTGCCCTAACTGGACACAATAGGTTTTTAATATTCATGACATACCCCAAGACTCAATCAAAATGAACAAGAAACTAACAAAACTGTCAAGAAGGAAAATGATCTGCCATGATAATAATGACATCTGCCCATGAAGGACAACAGTGATGCACTTTTACCCTGCCACTCAACTTCATTATTTCTATCAACATGTTAAATAGAAAGTAAGTACAGAAACTTCTGAGCATTACCTAGCACATTCCCCTTACTCTATCACCAGTATATTTAGTAAATTAAACTCCTAAGACCAAAAAGACAAGTTATAATCCTAAAACCTGCTATTGTAGGCATATCAGCATGTTGCCAGTTTAATGACCTGCTGCAAAATCTTGATCAAAAATTACTTTTGGCTGGATGTAATGGCTCACGCCTTGTAATACCAATGCTTTGGAAGGCCCAGGCAGGAGGATTGCTTGAGGCCAGGAGTTCAAGACCAGCCTCGGCAATATAGTGAGACCATGTCTCTACAAAAAATACAACAATTAGCTGGGTGAGGCAGCATGTGCCTGTGGTCCAAGCTACTCAGGAGGCTGAGGCAGGAGGATGACTTGGGCTCAAAAGGTTAAGGCTGCAGTGAGCCATGAACTCACCACTATAGTACTGCCTGGGCAACAAGTGAGACCATGTCTCAAAAAAAAAAAAAAATTACTTTAAGGTAAAAAGAAATAATTTTCTTTTGGGACATCTTCAAATTTTAAGAGTTTACAACTGTACAACTTCAGGTCGGGCGCAGTGGCTCAAGCCTGTAATCCCAGCACTTTGGGAGGCCGAGACGGGCGGGTCACCAGGTCAGGAAATCAAGACCATCCTGGCTAATATGATGAAACCCCGTCTCTACTAAAAATTACAAAAAAATTAGCAGGCGTGGGGGCGGGTGCCTGTAGTCCCAGCTACTCGGGAGGCTGAGGCAGGAGAATGGCGTGAACCCGGGAGGCGGAGCTTACATTGAGCCGAGATCGCGCTGCTGCACTCCAGCCTGGGCGACAGAGCGAGACTCCGTCTCAAACAACAACAAAAAAAAGAGTTTACAACTTCAAAATGATTAAAAATTATGTACTTAAGACATAAACCAAGGTTAGTATTTTAATATTAAATTCTGTGCTACATCTAGACTTCTAATACTTACATAGTCTGTCAAATTCCCCTTTTGTGAGAACCACTTTATTCCACGTCCATTCAAGAACAAAGCGCAAATTAGTAGCAGAATTTGGTTGTTCTTATTTGTAAATACAAAAGGGAAAAAATAAAGATTATTAATTACAAACAGAATTCTAAACTGCTGGTGGGAAAACACGGCAGACAGCACCCTAACCGAGTGAACACCAACACTGAACGGAGGCCGAACGGACCCTCACAGTGCATCACACCACGGAGCACATCACGTCGGGTAGTACTGCCACCGAAAATGTAAAACCTGTCACTTAGTCATGAGGAGAGATGGCAAGCACAAACTTAAATGCAGACTATAAAATAAGGCCTAATTTCTTAAAAAAAAAAAAAGTCAATTTTTTGAAAGACAAAGTGACAAAATGTACAAGATTAAGGGAAATTATAAAAACAATTACAAAGTATTCTAGATCTCTTTCCAAAAAACTAAATACAAAGCATGATTCTGAACCCTCTCTCCCCTCTAAATTGAAATAAAAGACATTACTGGGATTTCAATAAGGTCTCTAGATTTGATAAAAGTCTTAATTTTCTTGATTTTTTAATGATCACAAAGTGGTTCTGTAAATGAATTTCTTATTCTTAGAAGAAGCAATACCAAAATATTTATGGGCTAAAAAAGCATGATGACTTATCATCAAATGGCTCAGAAAAAAAACTATTCTCAAATAGTTCTGAACAGTTGTGTTCAGAAATGGTTCCGAAACATGTGTTTGGGGTGTGTGTGTGCATGCATGTGAAGAGTAACAGTGATACACACAACAATTTGGATGAGTTCCTAGAGAATTTTGCTGAGTAAAAAAGGTAACCCCAAAAGGTTACATACTGCACAATTCCATTTATGAACATGTTTAAAATGACAAAATTCTTGCCACGGGTTAAGGATGGGGCAGAAGGAAGCTAGGTATGGCTATAACAGGGCAACGTGAGGGATCCTGGTTGTGCTGACTATACTAAAGGTTTGTCAGATCATAGCACTGTGGGCAAATGTGCTAAAGGGGGTAGGATCTCTCTACTGCATCTTAACAACTGCATGTGGATCTACCACTATATCAACATAAAAATAAGAAAACAAAACAACAAATAGCGAATTGATAACTTTAAAAATACCAAACATTTTACTTGTTAAAAATCAGAATCTTACCTTCTGTTATCCATCTTTTGATATAACCAGTCAAAAGTCCCAGGGAACTAGTCTGAATTGCTGCTGACAATATAGCTTCTAACTGTTCTTCCTAAACCATGCATTATAGAAAGGAAAGAAAGAGGGTGTGAGATCACAGGCAAGTTCTGGTTCCGAATTTAAAAATTTTAAGGCTAAAAAAATCATTATGACCCATGAGAAGGGCTATAATGAAAAGACAGTAACAAGCATTGATAAGGATGTGTTAAAACTGGAACTCTCATATACTGCTGGCGGGAATGTAAAATGGAACAGCCACTTTGCAAAACCGTTTGGCAGTTTCTCAATATGCTAAACATAGACTTAGCACATGACCCTCCAATTCCACACCTAGGTATATACCAAAAAGAAACAAAAATACACACCCAAGCAAAAATCTCACATGAAGGTTCCCAGCACCACTATTAAAAGCCATAAAGTGGAAACAACCCAAATGCCCATTAATTGTAGATAAAGAAATTATGGTATGCTCATACAACAGAGTATTACACAGCCACATAAAAGGGGACGAAGCACTGACACTTGCTGTAACACAGATGAGCCTTGAAAACCTGCTAGATGAAAGAAGATGCTCACGAAAGATGACACATTATTTGACCCATTTCTATGAAATATCTAGAATAGGTTGATCTATACAGAAAGTAGATTAGTCATTACATAAAGCTGGGCAGGATGGGGCAGGCAGGAAGGTAAGGGAAAAGGAGTGACTGTTAATGGGCACAGAACTCTCTTTAGAAGTAATAAAAATGGGCCGGGGGCGGTGGCTCAAGCCTGTAATCCCAGCACTTTGGGAGGCCGAGACGGGCGGATCACGAGGTCAGGAGATCGAGACCATCCTGGCTAACACGGTGAAACCCCGTCTCTACTAAAACTACAAAAAACTAGCCGGGCGACGTGGCGGCGTCTGTAGTCCCAGCTACCCGGGAGGCTGAGGCAGGAGAATGGCGTGAACCCGGGAGGCGGAGCTTGCAGTGAGCTGAGATCCAGCCACAGCACTCCAGCCTGGGTGACAGAGCGAGACTCGGTCTCAAAAGAAAAAAAAAAAAAAGAAGTAATAAAAATGTCTTAAAATGGAATGTGATGACAGTTGTAGAATTCTGTGAATTAAAATCACTGAACTGTATACTTGAAATATGTGAACTGCACGGTATATATGAAATATCTCAATAAAGCTGGTATTTTGAAAATCAATGAGTGGTTTAATATCAGAGGAATCTATTGATTTCATTCACTACAGGAGCAAATTGAAAGATGGTCAGAAAGGAATCACATGAATGTAAGTTAAATAGGTACAGAGGGAATTACAAGATAATGGTCCACAAAACCCAAGAAGGCATGATTCTAAATGGAGACTCACTGCAGCCATTTACATTAATACCAGAGACAAAACAAAAACAACTGCTACTAACATTATTATCCTATAGTTGATAGAAGTTCTACCACATTGCAATGAGAAAAGTCAGTAACTGGCACAGTGGCTCACACGTGTAATTCCAGCACTTTGGGAGACTGAGGCGGGCAGATCACTTGAGGTCAGGAGTTAGAGACCAGACTGGCCAAAATGGTAAAACTTTGTCTCTACTAAAAATAAAAAATTAGCCGGGTGTGGAGGCACATGCCTCTAGTTCCAGCTACTCAGGAAGCTGAGGCAGGATAATCACTTGAACCCAGGAGGTTAGAGGGTTACAGTGAGCCAAGATCGTGCCACTGCACTCCAATCCGGGCAACAGAACAAGCTGCTGTCTCAAAAAAAGAAAAAGGTAGTAACAAACAAACGAAAAAAGTCTATTATTTGCTGATGGTCACATACCTTGAAAGTTATGTGGATATCAAATAAATATACAAAAATGAATTGCATTTTTCCATACAGCCATGTGTTGCTTAATGATGGGGATACGTTCTGTTACATGTTTCGTTAGGTGTGTTTCGTTGTTGTGCAATCATGGTTAAGAGTGTACTTACACAAAGTTAGATGGTGTAGTCTACCACGTATCAAGGCTATATATATTGCTTCTAAGCTACAAACCTGTACAGCACGTTACTGTGCTGTATACTGTAAGCATCTGTAACACAACGTGAAGTATATGTGTATTTAAACATAGAAAAGGTACAGTAAAAATACATTATTACAGGCTGGGCAAGGTGGTTCATGCCTGTAATTTCAGCACTTTGGGATGCCAAGGTGGGAGGATAATTTGAGGCCAGGTGTTCAAGACCAGCCTAGGCAACACAGCCAGACCCTGTCTCTACCAAAAAAAAAAAAAAATGGCTAAGCATACTGGTGCCTGTCTGTAGTCCTAGCTACTTGGGGAGGCTGGGGTGGGAAGATTGCTTAAGCACAAGGGGTTGAGGCTACAGTGAACCATGCCACTGCATTTGGCCTGATACAGCCATGAGGTGTTTCCTGTCTTATATCCTTCTATACAGCTAAGTCAATCTGCTGCCAAGTTATGGCCTACTGGGTATTAGGAGTAGGAATTTTAAGCCAAACCTAAGACCACAACTGCTGATCACCCAGAGTCAGCATTATACTACTTCACCTATTTTTGCAGAAATTACCTAATACATTTTTATTATAATAGAAAGCTAATAACGTGATCCAACCGAAAGAAACAGTAAGAGTCAAAAATCATCTCACTTGGCTTAAACTGGAAGGCTGAATATCGACAAATCTTGGGGAAAGAAGGCCAGCTACAAGACATCGATTATAACCATCAGGAATGACTTCATTGAGTGATGGCCCTGATTTCTTTAAAAAAGTCAAAGTCTGTAACAGATAAATTAGTAAGGCATCAATCAATACTCAATTTGAATCATCAAATTTAAGATTAATAAATTACACTTAAAATTTAAGTAGAATTTAAAGATAGCAAATGGAAATTATGAAAGACTATATTTCCTTGCAAAAAACAGTTTATAGGTTCTTAAGCTTAACCAATGCTTGCCAGTTGTGAATAACACAAAATATATATAAGTAAAAGGTAGCTTATATATTTTTATGAACTGTATAACCCTGCTGTCTTCTCTAAAGCTGACAGGTTTGGTGACATCTTGACAAAACTCACACACACACACACAGAGAAAAACTCCGGCAGTCTATTCCTCTTTATCTAATGTGAAAGAGATTTGATATGAAGTATAAATATAGCATTCATCCACATCTGGTCAATTATCCATGAAAAGGTCTGACACATCATGCTTCCCTAGAAAAGTATTTTTCAGGCCAGGCACAGTGGCTCACCCTTATAATCCCAACACTTTGGGAGGCCGAGGCACGTGGATCACCTGAGGTCAGGAGTTTCAGACCAGCCTGGCCAACATGGTGAAACCCCATCTCTACTAAAAATACAAAATATTAGTCAAGCGTGCTGGCGGGCACCTGTAATCCCAGCTACTCAGGTGGCGGAGGCAGGAGAATCGCTTGAACCTGGGTGGCAGAGGTTGCAATGAGCCGAGATGGCGCCACTGCACTCCAGCCTGGGCAACAAGAGCGAAACTGCGTCTCAAAAAGAGAAAAGTATTTTTCAAAATTCTTTTTTTTTCCTGTGCCAGGCACTATACCACTGTGCTAGGTACCTTCTTTACATTACTTCATTTCCTCATAAGCTTTCTGAGGAGACAGAAAGCTTGAGGTTCAAGTAACTAGCATCTACATAAATTAGTTGCTAAAAATATTCAATTCGTCTTCTGGCAGGTTGTCATTAGTAACTGATACTACTAGTTGCTAATCTCATAAACCTAGCAGAAGCCACCATTTAAGCCAAAACAACCATCAATATCACTAACACTAAATCAAACTTAAATCTGTAAATCAACTATATTCCAAGATCTGATTCAGTTCAATTAAGAAATCACTAGCTGTCACCTACCTCCTTCTGAAAGCCAGTACAAGTTAAATGAACAACTCCCGAGTTTAACAAACAAGTAGCATCTATAAAAAAGATTTAAAAAATTATCCACTTACATATATTTAAAATGGCATTAATAGAACAAAATTTATCCAAATAACAGACTGCAAGGCGTCAAACTATTACATATAATAAATCTTTAAATAAACTTTTCTAGGTATTTTCATCCAAAGAATAGATAATAAACCTATTACACAGCAAAACAACAAGAAAAAAGCAAAAAAACAAAACTCAAAAAACTCCGAGCACAGCTGAGAAACACAGCAAAAAAATAAAAACTACTATAAAATGCAGATGTGAAATAGTTAATATCTTTCCTAGCAGGTTCAAAATAAGTCATAATTCCTTTATAAAACAAAAATACTAAATTTCTCGTGTGCATATATTAACTTCCTAAGTTATCCACGTTAATTAACTGTGAGATATAAACGGATAACACCAAATGAATAAACTACACAACACAGACATTTACATACTTTTGTGCATTACTTTTCTTAAGAGGTAATGTTAAGGAAATACATACCAAAATTATAAGTGCTTGGGTTAAAAAACTGCTCAGGAGGTGGATATGAAGGAGGGACTCCTCTATTTAAACTTCTCTCGTGTACTAATATATCCAAGATGCCATGTGGAGAAGTTCTACTTACAACGGACTCCAAAGACCACAGTGCAAAGTAAGAGCAATTATGTAGGTGTTCTCCTGACCTAAAGGAAATTTAAAACACTGCTAAGCATTAGTCAGCCACATGCACAAACACAAAGAGAAAGGAGAGAGAGAAAAGAGAGAAAGAATCATACCTTAACGAATCTGGCATTTGTGCATGATACCAACGATTTATATCAAAAAGCCCCAAATATATACAAGGCTTTCCCTGTCCATATATATTCACCTGCCAGGTAAAGACCGAAACACTAGTGTCAGGAGATAGAGCTGGAAAAAAAAAGATAATTTTTAAAAACAGAATAAAGAATCTCAAAGTAAAATCACCTCAACAGAATTATAGCAAGATCTTCTCATAAATTAAGAGGTTTAACTCATATTCCACTTGATTCATTAAAACGCATTTATATCATTTGTATGTAAGACCAGATTCATCCACTTGCATTTTGACTGTTCCTCAATTTTAAGGCCTTACTAAAAAGTACTCACTTACCGGAAGTTATATCCTTGCTTGTTCTCAGTTAATACTTGAGCAACGTTGAGGTATTAGAGGCACAAAGTAGAAAATGGTTTGAATGAACTGTCTCTTTCCCAAGGATGATACAGAGCTAGTACTAGAGAAGTTAATTCACTACCTAAAATGGATGCCTTTGGGCATTAAGGTTTATTATGATGAACCTTAGTTGAGAGGGACTTATCTAGTTACATGGTAAAGGGGGGAAAGAAAAGTGCTTGGATGGTGCCTGTGGAATGGAAAGACAGAAATAGAGTAAGGGACATCAACAGGAGAAGAAGAAAAGTAAAACTCTGAAACACTACTATAAGGAAACAGAAAGAATGAGGAATAAGAGAGAGCATGGCCAGGTGCAGTGGTTCACGCTTGTAATCCCAGCACTTTGGAAGGCCAAGTTGGGCAGATCAATTGAGCCCAGAAATTCGACACCAGCCCAAGCAACACAGCAAAACCTCATCTCTACAAAAAAAATACAAAAATTAGCTGGGCATTGTGGCATGCACCTGTAGTCCCAGTTACTCAGGAGGCTGAGGTGGGAGGATCACTTGAACCTGGGAAGCAGAGGTTGCAGTGAGCTGAGATCGTGCGACTGCTCTCCAGCCTGGGCGATAGTGAGACCCTGTCTCTTAAAAAAAAAAAAAAAAAAAACCAGGCCAGGTGTGGTGGCTCATGCCTGTAATCCCAGCACTTTGGAAGGCCGAGGCAGGTGGATCATGAGGTCAGGAGATGCAGACCATCCTGGCTAACATGGTGAAACTCCGTCTCTACTAAATATACAAAAAATTAGCCAGACGTGGTGGCCAGTGCTTACAGCCCCAGCTACCCAGAAGGTTGAGGCAGGAGAATGGCATGAACCCGGGAGGGGGAGCTTGTAGTGAGCTGAGATCACACCACTGCACTCCAGCCTGGGCAACAGAGCGAGACTCCATCTCAAACAAAACAAAACAAAACAAAAAAAGAAAACACCCTGCCACTACAAAAAATATAAAAATTAGCTAAGCGTTGTGGTGTGTGCCTGTAGTACCAGTTACTTGGGAGAACAAGGTGGGAGAACTGCTTGAGCCCAGAAGGTCAAGGCTGCAACGAGCCAAGATCGTGACACCACACTCTGGCCTGGACCAGCATGGGCATCAGAGTGACACCCTGTCTCTAAATAAATAAATAAATATTTTAGAAAGAAGTGAGCTCATGACAAGTTGTTTTTTCACATGTTTAACTGGATCTGAAAACTGGATCAGAAATACAGATACAGGCCCTAGCCAAAAGGGCATTTCTGGGTTGGGTAAATTCACTGTGTGATTTAACCCTCACAACTACCCTTTGCAAAAGATCTAACTGTATGATCCCACTTACAGATGGAGAAACAGGGCTCTGAAACGTTAAGCAAAAAAAAATTGCCAGGAAAAAGCGATGACACTAAAGGAAACAGAAAACATTCAAGACAACCAAGGCGTGTATACCATACACGGCTCAAAAAACACACAGGCAAACTTCATTCAAAAACAACCAAGGCATGTATACCATACACGGCTCAAAAAACACACAGGCAAACTTCATGCAAAGACTAGTCACACTAATTCAGACTAGGGATCACCTGTTTGTTTTGAGAACTAGATTAAAATAAAAGGGTCCTTCATTACCCTAATCTATTTTATTTTTTAGTTATACATAGCAATCTGGAGAGCAAGAAATATCTAGTATCTCATATAGAACTGAATAAATTCCATAATTACTATTCTAATTTTCTTAACTGCCAGGAGTATGAAATCTGGGAAACAATACCTGTCATAAATTTTAAATCCAGCCTTCACATGACATATTTCAAGTACTTTAACTAACCTTCATTCATGCCTTCCTCCCTGTCACCATGAGATCGAAATTTCTCTATACTCTGGCATCCCAACAATTTGGTATTACTCGTCTGTCCCCTCAAAGGGAACATGCCACCTGTCAGGTCCAGGGTGTATCTTTCTTCACAGTATTCTAACCCCTGTAACATAAAATACACGCAAATATTCATCTGATTCTAGGCAAAAGGTCACTCTAAAATTAAATATTCTCCAAATTTAAAGATTGTTCACACAATACAAAGAAAACAATTTAGACTGAAGAGAACCAATCATGGAAAAAGGCTCTAAAATTTTACATACTTTAAAACAAATAAAAAGTGAGATTTAGTCTCTCAAAAATAATTACCAACAAGTCTTCCAAAGTTGTTATTAAACACAGAAGCCCTCATGCACTACTGGTATTCGTAATATAGTAGAAGTAGTGTTAAATTAGAGATCTGTTTTATCTGTTTACCAAGGTAGTATTAACTTCTCAGATACAATTTTCGTCTACAATGA
Source organism: Rhinopithecus bieti (assembly GCF_001698545.2). NCBI lineage: Eukaryota > Metazoa > Chordata > Mammalia > Primates > Cercopithecidae > Rhinopithecus > Rhinopithecus bieti. Next base: position 69,061 of record NW_016802992.1, on the reverse strand, counting down.
GTGTATTGGACTAGATTCAAGCTTGTGGCTTAATTGGTACCCAGGAAAATAATTCCACTTTGTTGCTCTAACATATCAAGCTTAAGCCAAGGTGTGATTTTATAAGAGGGTATATGCATCTAGACTTGTAGATGGCTACCTATTTTCTGCTCAATTCCTGAGGAAGTAGGAGGGGTACAGAAAATAGGTAGCCATCTACAAGTCTAGATGCATANAGTGTTAAATTAGAGATCTGTTTTATCTGTTTACCAAGGTAGTATTAACTTCTCAGATACAATTTTCGTCTACAATGAGTGTATTGGACTAGATTCAAGCTTGTGGCTTAATTGGTACCCAGGAAAAATAATTCCACTTTGTTGCTCTAACATATCAAGCTTAAGCCAAGGTGTGATTTTTATAAGAGGGTATATGCATCTAGACTTGTAGATGGCTACCTATTTTTCTGCTCAATTCCTGAGGAAGTAGGAGGGGTACAGAAAAATAGGTAGCCATCTACAAGTCTAGATGCATATACCCTCTTATAAAATCACACCTTGGCTTAAGCTTGATATGTTAGAGCAACAAAGTGGAATTATTTTCCTGGGTACCAATTAAGCCACAAGCTTGAATCTAGTCCAATACACTCATTGTAGACGAAAATTGTATCTGAGAAGTTAATACTACCTTGGTAAACAGATAAAACAGATCTCTAATTTAACACTACTTCTACTATATTACGAATACAGTATTAATTTGCACATAAGAATCGCTTTTCACGGCCAGGCACGGTGGCTCACGCCTGCAATCCCAGCACTTTGGGAGGTTGAGGCAGGTGGATCAGGAGGTCAGGAGTTCAAGACCAGCCTGGCCAAGATGGTAAAACCCCATCTCCACTAAAAATACAAAAAAATTAGCCAGGTGTGGTGGCAGGCACCTGCAATCCCAGCTACTCTGGAGGCTGAAGCAAAGAATTGCGTGAATCCGGGCGGTGGAGACTGCAGTGAGCCAAGATCGCATCACTGCACTCCAGCCTGGGCAACAGAGTGAGATTCTATCTCAAAAAAAAAAAAAAAAAAAACCCAAAGAATCACTTTTCAATATCTTAAAACAAAGACAGCATATTTAAAATAGAAAACAACAAAATAATATAAACCCATAGTCCAATGACCACTTACCTCATATAAGATTTGTCCTGATGCCAAACACTTCCTATTACCAAAGGCCAGCTGCAGCAGGTGCAAACTCAAAGCATCCCCTTCGCTGAAACAGAAATCAACCAAGATGCACTAAATCTATTAACACAGTAAACATCTCCTACTATCCAACTAAGTTTAGTTTGCTTGCAACGTTGACTGCATGTGACAAAACTAAGATCACTGTGAAGAATTTAGTTTTATTTGGTAATTTTCATAAAATGTAGTCCTCTGAAATAGTAACTGATATTTATTATTGATTCTGATCAACTAAACTGATGCTGATTGCATACTGTAGGAGATATCATATGTGGCAAAGACTGATTCCTCAATATTATTTCTCAAATATTCCTTGGGTACACTCTACTTAAACACATGGTTGCCTGAAGTTGTACATTTCCCAGCTTCCTTTGCAGCTAGGTGCAGTACCCTGTGGTAAAGTTGTGGCCAGGATGTAAACAGAATTACCCCATAGTAACCTCAGAGAACCCTCCTTAATGAACAAAATATCCTTTGTGGCTTCATCCTGGTCTCTTCCTCCATCTTGTTATTTTTACTTAAAATGTAGAGGTTCAAAGGACAGTGGGAAGTGTGGGAAGGAGAAAGGGCAGTTGGGGGAAGGGTGGGGAAAAAATTTTTTTAAATGTGGATGTTGCCCTGGACCATGAAGACAAGGCCTATACAATCAAGACACAAAGTGAAGACACTAAATCAGCCCTGTAGAGAAGAACTCAAGCACAAAGCATGCAGTAAGTGTTAAGAGCACAGATTCCAGAGCCACATCATCTGAATTTGAATCTTACTACTAGTTGATCCCTCTTAATAATTCCTATTACTAGTTCTTATTTCTTTTATTTGGCTTCTAGCACACCACACCTTTCTTTTTTTTTTTTGAGACGGAGTCTTGCTCTGTCGCCCAGGCTGGAGTGCAGTGGCCGGATCTCAGCTCACTGCAACCTCCGCCTCCTGGGTTCAGGCCATTCTCCTGCCTCAGCCTCCCGAGTAGCTGGGACTACAGGCGCCTGCCACCTCGCCCGGCTAATTTTTTGTATTTTAGTAGAGACGGGGTTTCACCATGTTAGCCAGGATGATCTCGATCTCCTGACCTCGTGATCCGCCCGTCTCGGCCTCCCAAAGTGCTGGGATGACAGGCTTGAGCCGCCGCGCCCGGCCCTTACCACACCTTCCTAATGTTCTTCACACCATACTATTTCACTCCTCAGTCCTTTGCTGAGTATCCAGCTCTCTTGTTCTCAATCTCCAAGTACATTTGAAGAATAAGAAAGCAGGGTACTGAGACTGAGAACAAGACAGCAGGGTACTTGGAAGGTTCCAAGGCTCTCTTAATCTGTGAAAAACATTCAAATAAGTTGGCACAATTTCTTCTGATATCTCAGAATTATTCAAGCATGTACAAACAACTATTTAAGTTTTAAAATAATTTCAACTACTACTCACTAATTCACTGAATTATGTTGCCTTCACTAAAAAAGACTACATAACTACACAGACTACCTGTTCTATTTTTGACTAATTTTTAAAGACCATATGTATCAGGCTAGGCACGGGGGCTCACACCTGTAATCCCAGCACTCTGGGAAGCTGAGGCAGGCAGATCACGAGTCAGGAGCTCAAGATCAACCTGACCAACATGGTGAAACCCTGTCTCTACTAAAAATACAAAAATTAGCCAGTCGTGGTGGCGGGCACCTGTAGTCCCAGCTACTCAGGAGGCTGAGGCAGGAGAATGGCATGAATCCATGAGGTGGAGGTTGCAGTGAGCTGAGATTGCGCCACTACACTCCAGCCTGGGCTACAGAACGAGACTCCGTCTCAAAAAACAAAAAACAAACAAAAAAACTGTTTGTATGAGACCTACCTGTCTTGTGTAGACTGAACAGCCCACAAATAACAGCAATTCCGAGGATCATTCTCAGGTTCTTGAAAAGTGACAGCATACACAGGAACTCGTCCACTTTCCAATTGTATGTAATATCTGAAACAGACAAATTAGTATATTTCATATTTTTAAGTTATTTTATAGAAAGGAAAAAGGTACATCATATAAGAATTTGGATTAGGCAACCACTGTTCATACATTCCCCAGAATAAGTGATCTGTGGGTCATGGCCAAGTCATCTTATCTGCAAAAATACACAGGGCACAAGACATCAAGACTATGGTCATGGCACCCATCCCCCTCAGAGAGAACTGGGAACAGTTAGAATTACTCAAGCGGATGCATTTGTGTGTGTGTAAACTGGTCCTAAGAGTCGTATTCAATGCCTGAGAGGCAGAAGTGATGAGAGTTAGAATTACTCAAGCATATGCCTTCATGTCTGTGTAAACTGGTCCTAGGAGTCACAGTCAATGTATACTCCTACATACCGCTTAGCCATAAAAGGTGCCCTACAAAGAGACGAGATACTGCCACAAGACTTTTCAGCTGTTTGGGTTTAGCGTCAGTTTCCCCACTACTACAACAGAAGATGACTGAGAAACAAAGCAAAAATTGACGAAGAGATGATAGTGTTAGAGAAAGCACTACTGTAGAAGCGAGGTACTGTAGTTATTTCTTGAGGAGCAAATTCAAAGCTGACAAACCAGGGGCTGGGTGCAGTGGCTCACACTTGTAATCCTAGCACTTTGGGAGACCGAGGCAGGTGGATCACAAGGTCAGGAGTTCGAGACCAGCCTGACCAACATGGTGAAAACCCGTCTCTAAAAAAAAAATTAAAAAAATTAAAAAAAAATACAAAAACTAGCTGGGCGCGGTGGTGCACACCTGTAGTCCCAACTACTCAGGTGGCTGAGGCAGGAAAATCGCTTGAACCCAGGAAGTGGAGGTTGCAGTGAGCCAAGATCGTGCCACTGCACTCCAACCTGGGCGACAGAGTGAGACCCCGCCTCAAGAAAAAAAAAGAAAAAAAAGGAAAAAAAAAAAGAGCTGATAAAAGGATAACAGCAAAGAGAGTTAAGATACACTTCCCAATAAGATAAATTGCTCAATAAAATATATCAATATGCCTTGGGAAAAACGGAGAAACAAATCAATTGACAACTTAAGAGCCAATAGGCATCTACTTAACTCTTAACACAAATTAACTTAGCTACAAAGTATCAATATAATTATATTTTTGGGACTTTTTGACAGCATAAAAAATTTAAAACACAAGTATTTTGTAACTTTGATTTTTAAAAATCCTTTTTTTCCCCTCTCAACTGAGAATTCTTTATTAAGCTGTTACTTTACATAGATGATGATTGAGAAGGTACTTCTGAAAGAACTCATACTATACAAACACAGTCATGTTTTTGTTCTGTAAAGGGGATCTGTTCTGAGAAACGCTCATCAGGGATTCAGTCGTTGTGCAAACATCATACAGTGTAGTAACACAAACTTAGATGGCACAGCCTACTACCCACCAAGGCTATATGGTATAGCCTGTTGCTCTTAGTGTACTAACCTGTACAGCATGGTACTGTATGGAATACTGCAGGCAACTATAACACAATGGTAACCATTTATGTATCTAAATATTAAAAAGGTACAATCAAAATACAGTAAAATTTTATGAGACCCCTTTCTTATATAAGGTCTGTTGTTGACCAAAACATTGTAAAGTTACAAAGTCATGCTTTACTAGCATGTTAAACACAATGACTGTAATGCCTTTTAAATAAACACTGAAAAAAAATCAAGCTAAATTCATGTGCTAAGTCACCCCTTTATGGTATTACATTGATTTAATGCCATAAAAAATTAGTCACACTCAATCATTCATTTAATCATTAATCTACCCATCCTTTTCTCCCTATGCTAATTTTTAAATATTAGCAACTAAGTACAAGCTATATGCAAAAAGAAACTACCTATAACCAAATAAGGGAAAAAAGTTATACTTACTCTCTTTTCATGCTCTTCATGTTCCAAAGTGCTAGATAGCCATCGGAAAAACCTACAGCAAGCTGATTTGTCCTGCTTATGTAGCTAAGAGTTGAAACGGCTGTTCCTGTTGGACTTACTAACTGGAAACACAGATGGCGCCCTTCTCTCATCACACTTTCTCTGATGTGTGGTACTTCAGCTGGGATACCCGTTAGAACTTCAAGATCTAAAACCACAAATTAGACAAATGAAGTTAAAAAACTAGAAAGGCAAATGTGTCATCCATTATTCAAGCTGCAAATGAAGTTAACTGAAATTAAAAGATTAGTGATAACAAAAAAGTATGTTAAACTAGAAAATTGCCATCCTTATCTATTTAAATGCCATAATTTACAAATACATTCAATTATATAATATTAAAAAATTATCTCAGTACATCTCAAATATTATCTATGGTAGAATTTTTTTAGGGTTAACCATCATAAATAAAACTGACTACTTCTTTATTGAAATTTAGAACTACTATCTAAGTACCTTCCTTGGAGCAATGGTCGATTCCAGGTCAGGGGGAAGAAAATACGTAAAATGAGCCTGGTACATCTTATGCCAGTAATCTAGGAAGCTATCACAGGTGAAAGGAAATGTATCAGACAACATGAAGGGGCTCTCATTAACAACGAAAGGACATTTTGGGCATCAAAAACAAGAAAATTAATGAAATATATTAAACATGCCAAACCTGAAAAATTCACAAGGATTAAAAAAATAAAAAAATAAAAAAGAGGGGTGGGGCAAGAGGGAAGCCTACCCTCCCCACCTACAAAAGACCTTATATTGAACAACTGGAAGTAACTGGGTATCATCTGCTTACTCCGAAAATTAGAACTCAAGAAATACTATTTATCCTGCCTGTTCTGTACACATTGTGTTTCAGAGTGACCAAAAAGCCCTAATTAATGAGAAAATCATGCTTTACATTGACAGAACGTAAAAATTATCATTTTGCAGCCTTTAATGAAATAAATGACATATCCAAGAATCTTAGGCCAGGCGCGGTGGCTCACGCCTGTAATCCCAGCACTTTGGGAGGCCGAGGCGGGCGGATCACGAGGTCAGGAAATCAAGACCAACCTGGCTAACACGGTGAAACCCTATCTCTACTAAAACAAAACAAAACAAAACAAAACAAAACAAAACAAAAAAATGTGCCGCCTGTGGTGGTGGGCGCCTGTAGTCCCAGCTGCTAGGGAGGCTGAGGCAGGAGGAGAATGGCATGAACCCGGGAGGCGAAGCTTGCAGTGAGCCAAGATTGTGCCACTGCACTCCAGCCTGGATGACAGAGCAAGACTCCGTCTCAAAAAGAAAAAGAATCTTAATGAATGAAACAGTTCAAAGTAGGTTTTACAATTTTGGCATTACAGTATTCCCTCCCATTATTTCCAGTTTTGCTGTCCAATTTCAGTTACCTGTAGTAAACCAAAGTACAAAAATATTAAACAGATAATTCCATATACACACACACACACATAAAAAAAATTCAGCCGGGCAAGGTGACTCATGCCTGTAATCCCAGCACTTTAGGAGGCTGAGATGGGTGGATCACGAAGTCAGGAGTTCAAGACCAGCCTGACCAATATGATGAAACCTCGTCTCTACTAAAAAAAGCCAGGCGTGGTGGCATGCACCCACAGTCCAAGCTACTTGGGAGGCTGAGGCAGGAGAATCACTTGAACCCAGGAGGCGGAGGCTGTAGTGAGCCGAGACTGAGCCACTCCAGCCTCTAAAAAAAGAAAAGAACAACAAATTCCTAAGTTTTAAATTGCGTGCTTCTCTGAGTGGTATGAAAGACATGTGCTACCACCAAAGGGACATAAATCATCCCTTCGTCTGGTGTATCCACACTGTATATGCCACCCTTAGTAGCCATCTTGGTTATCAGATCAACTGTCACAGTACTGTAGTGCTTGTGTTCAAGTAACCCTTATTTGACTTAACAATGGCCTCAAAGCATAAGAATAGTCATACTGCCAATTCAGACGTGCCAAAGAGAGGCTGTAAAGTGCTTCCTTTAAATGAAAAGGTCAAAGTTCTTGACTTAATAAGGAAAAAATCATGTGTGCAGCGTTCAATACTAGCTGTGGTTTCCGGCATCCACTGGGGGTCTTGGAACATATCCCTCACAGATAAGAGGGGACTACCCTGCAGAGGGCTATTCTGTACACTGTAGGATGCTAAGCCACATCATCAGTTTCTAACTACTAGTAGCAAGTAACACCAGCAGCAACAATCAAAAATGTCTTCTAACATTGCCAAACATCTCCTGGAGGACAAAATTCACCCCCCGTTGAGAACCACTAGTTTAAAGTTGATGAGAGACTTTAAAAAGGATGGATCATGCTGTCACCATGAGAATACACTGATCACTACATTGAAACTACTAGACACTATGTGTCTCCCGATGTGATACAATAGGAAGTACTCAGCACTTCCAAAGTACCTTGCCAAAATGTTAAACCTTAATCTGTAACTAGAGCTAATTTACATTTGCAGAAAATCGAAAATATGATACCACATGAAACCACAGTTAATTCCAAAATGTGGAACATTCTATCAGAAAACTTCAGCAAGTTGGCCGCCGGTGCTCAAGCCTGTTAATCCCAGCACTTTGGCGAGGCCGAGAGGCGAATCACGAGGTCAGGAAGATCGGAGACCATCCTGGCTACACGGTGAAAACCCCGTCTCTACTTAAAAATACAAAAACTAGCTGGCGAGGTGGCGGGCGCCTGTTAGTCCCAGCTACTCATGCAGGCTGAGGCAGGGAATGGGCGTAAACCCGGGAGGCGGGAGCTGCAGTGAGCTGAGATCTGGCCACTGCACTCCAGTCCGGGCGACAGAGCGAGCACTCCGCCTCAAAAAAAAAAAAAAAAAAAAAAAAGAAAACTTCAGCAAGTCAATGGCACTAAAAATAAAAACAGAGAGGGCAGAAAGAGGATTGCTGTACATTCAAGGAGACTTGAGACTTAACCGTCAAATGCAATTAATGTGCGGACCGTGTTTGAATTCCAATTCAAACAATCCAAACGTAAAAAGATGCTTTGGATAATCACATCAATTTGATTACAGACTAGACAGCAGACTATACCAAAGAAGTGTTACTGGCATTATGATGATGGAATAAAGTATCCCTATTTGCTTTAAACTAACACGGAAGAAAAGAGGGAAGGGAGGAAAGGGGAATGAACTAAACTAACACACGTATAGTAAATGTTGAAAATTCACTTGACTTTGGGTGACGGGAATATGGGAACTCTTGAATTCTTCTAATTATCTGAAAATGTCTGAAATCTTCAATAAAAAAAGAAAAAAACTCAGGTTCATATATTAATATAACCACCGTCCAAGAGCGGATTCTCTCATCGTTATAACGGAGGAAAAATCGTATCATACGGTCCTAGAACAGGGCCCCCACCCCCAAATCACTTCCGTTTCTGATGTCTTTTTCAAAGAAGAAGTGCTTCGATTTTGCCACAATAAACAGTTCACACAATAGGATACTACAAATTTACTCAAAAGAAATGGGCAGGTCCCATGTGTTCCGACGTGGAAAGATACATAAGAAACTGGTTAAGTTTGGGGAAGTTGCAGAACAGTATTTATGCTGTATGTTTGGAATTTCATTTCCTATCTTGGTGTATTTCAGTGAAGCCTGAACAGCTGTAATCATAAATTACTTTTGTAATCAAGAAAATTTATTTTGCATTGAACCCTAAAGCTTAACTTCTTGTGCTATAAAGTCCAACTGCTTCCTAATTTTCAAAATTGAGAAATGGTTCTGATCACAATCCAGAGACTTCTGTTACAAAATCATCCTTGTGCACCTACTGATTACTGACCTCTGAAATGAAGGATATCTTAACGCTACCATATTGACTTGAAGGGAGTTTTCATTATGAATATAAGCATTTTTAACTAGCCTTATACCTATAACCACAAAATACACTCTGAAACAAAAGCCCATCAAGCCTACTTCTTTGATCAATCTTCTATAAAGAGCAGTCATACCATTTCTTATCATTTATAAATTCATTTTTAGTTATTGCTTTTGCTAATCAATTCTTTTCATTTAAACTTTACATAAAAATTTCATTAATCAATCAGGTTTGTATACACACCAAATTTTGGTTTTGTTTCGTTTTTTTTTTTTTGAGACGGAGTTTTGCTTTGTCGCCCAGGCTGGAGTGCAGTGGCGCGATCTCAGCTCACTGCAAGCTCCGCTTCCGGGTTCACGCCATTCTCCTGCCTCAGCCTCCCGAGTAGCTGGGACTACAGGCGCCCGCCACCATGCTCAGCTAATTTTTTTGTATTTTAGTAGAGACGGCGTTTCACTGTGTTAGCCAGGATGGTCTCTATCTCCTGACCTCGTGATCCGCCCGTCTCGGCCTCCCAAAGTGCTGGGATAACAGGCGTGAGCCACCGTGCCCAGCCACACATACCAAATTTTAAGGTATAGCTTCTATCTATGAAGTTTTGTTTTTTTTTTTTTTTGATACAGAATTTCACTCTTGTTGCCCAGGATGCAGTGCAATGGCGCGATCTCGGCTCACCGCAACCTCCGCCTCCCAGGTTCAAGTGATTCTCCTGCCTCAGACTCATGCCTCAGGGATTAGAGGCATGCGCCACCTCACCCGGCTAATGTTATATTTTTTAGTAGAGACGGGGTTTCTCCATGTTGGTCAGGCTGGTCTCGAACTCCCGACCTCAAGTGATCTGCCTGCCTCAGCCTCCCAAAGTGCTGGGATTCCAGGCATGAGCCACTGTGCCCAGCTCTTCTATGAAGATTTTTTAAAGTGCGTGTATGACCATTATTTCTGCCAAATCAAATTTTTTCAGGTCTGATTTTGCATATTTAAGTTTTGTTCAATGATTTTGGCTCTTCCATTTCTTAAGTATAGTTTTTACCACTTGCAGTTTTTTTGCTTTTGTTTTTTTTGAGATGGAGTCTCGCTCTGTCGCCCAGGCTGGAGTGCAGTGGTGCAATCTTGGTTTACTGCAACCTCTGTGATCTCATGATCTCAGTTTACTGCAACCTCCATCCCGGTTCCACCACTTGCAGTCTTAAGCAGTTTTTTTATACACTGACAATTTTTATTAGTTATGTTCATTATAAACTAGATAAAATGTTGATAGTTTGTATCTATTTCTGAGCTGCTCCATAAATGAAAAGAGCTAGGCCGGGTGCAGTGGCTCAAGCCTGTAATCCCAGCACTTTGGGAGGCTGAGACAGGCAGATCACAAGGTCAGGAGATCCAGACCATCCTGGCTAACATGGTGAAACCCCGTCTCTACTAAAAAATACAAAAAAACTAGCCGGGCGAGGTGGCGGGCGCCTGTAGTCCCAGCTACTTGGGAGGCTGAGGCAGGAGAATGGCGTGAACCCGGGAGGCGGAGCTTGCAGTGAGCTGAGATCTGGCCACTGCACTCCAGCCTGGGCGACAGAGCGAGACTCCGTCTCAAAAAAAAAAAAAAAGAAAAGAAAAGAGCTACACTGACATTCTAGGCTTGCTTTAAAAATCAAGAATGTGCTGGGCATGGTGGCTCACTCCTGTAATCCCAGCAGTTTGGGAGGCCAAGGCAGGTGGATCACAAGCTCAAGAGATGGAAGACCATCCTGGATAATATGGTGAAACCCCACCTCTACTAAAAAAACAAATACAAAAATTAGCCGGGCGTGGCGGAGCCTGCCTGTAATCTTAGCTACTCAGGAGGCTGAGGCAGGAGAACTGGTTGAATCCGGGAGGCGGAGGTTGCAGTGAGCCAGGATTACGCCACTGCACTCTAGCCTGGCAACAGAAAAAAAAAAAAAAATCAAGAATGTCCACTCGAAGCCAAAGTCAAAGTTTTTTAGGGTCAAACAGTCCTTTTCTAAAACTAAGAGTAAAAAAACACATTTTAACGTTAGCTTTTCCTTTCTTCATAAACCAGAGTCTCATAATTTTCAAAACTGAAAGCACTTAAAAAAATTAATTTTATAAATACAAGAATTTAAAGGAAAAAAATTGTTTAATTTTCTTTGAATCTGAATAGAATTAACTTCTATTTTAGGATATCATTTTGTGAGAAAGACTTTTAATTACTGTTATTTCCTATTATTTTATTTCTATCTTGGTGTTACCACAGAAACATAAACAATATGCCAAAAAAAAACACTATGTTAGATCGTACATTGCTGGATAATTTCATACTGGCTGATAAGGCTCAAGATTTCTTACATTTAGCCCTTACTCCAGCATTTACTTAAGAATAGAGCTTATTCACGTACGTACATGGAAACAAAATCAATTATCACTACCTTTCTCAAGGCCTGCTTGAGAACATATGAACACTGGATCAACAAAACAGTATCTTATGCAAGAAGTATCCACTGTGCTCAGGTCCAGCCAATAAAAAAGATTTTAAAATGCCTCTTTTTTTAATAGACAGGAAGACATCTTTTATTTTACTCCAGTTGCTATAAAAAATTTTGGCTATTTAAAAAAACATTGCAACAGAATACCCAGGTGCTGCATTTATGTTTCCAGTAAAGAACTGATTACCGGATGCTTCTACTTCATTCTGACTGCATGACAAGTCATCCAAACACAGGTCAACAAGAAGGATCTGTCCAACATCAGTGACCACAGCTGCCACTCCAAAAAGCCATCGCAGACTCGGATGTAAATGCTGAGTGCTTGCACTGGCTCCTCCATGATTAATTATAGGTTCAATAGCTGTCACCTAGAAAATATAATACATGATTTGCTTTTCTTCTGCAAAGTAAGAAAATACAATGAACAGCACAATAAATTTAAGTTAAAGCAGGTTATCAGTTATAATAGATTTAAGATTAACAAATAGAATAAATCTGCATTTGATACTTGTGATCCGAATAATGAAATCTTCAGATATACTAGGAATTACACCATCACTCAATACAGAAAAAATCACGCACTTGGACTAACACTGATGTTTACGGAGAGCTTACTACATGCCAGGCATTGTGTGAACTGGCTCATTTAATGTTCATGACAATGCTTTGATAGTAGACTGTGATTATTTCTCTTTAAAGATGAAATAACCTGAGGCTTAGAAAGTTAGTCTAGTTATTCACGCCATAAAATCATTACACATAAAACTCAAACCCAAATCGTTCTCACTTTAAAGCTCTTAAACAGCTACTCTAGGATTCTATGGACTCTTGTAAGAGTAAAAACTAATCATTCTCAAAAAATGTACTGCTTACTCTTTAAAAAACAAACAAAAAAAGGTATTTTAAGTCCTTTTCATACCTTAAAGACTGAAGAGGTCTAGCCTTCTTTCTACTGGACTTCATATAAAGTTCTAGCAGTCACTGGATCACTGACACTTAACAAGAATTGCTATTATTTAAAGAAAACTATACTTTAGCTATTTTATGAAGTCATATTTTTCCCCTTCATCTCGTGAGTCAAATTTTAAATGTCTGTAGCTAGTCATCCATATTTTATACTTAGCTTTCCTTCAATTTCCTATTAATTCATAAACATTAATTAGGTATGATAACATAAAATGTTTGGTGATTTCTACGCTAATATAGGTTGAACATCCAAATCCAAAAACCCGAAATCTAAAACATTTCTCGTCCCAGGCGTTTCGGATAGGGGACTCTCAACCTGTACTGACGAATGTTCTGGCAAGAAAAGAAAATACCTGATATCAATGATTTATGTGTTAATAAGACTAAAAGTTTTCTTCAGGGTGTAACTTACTACAGACAAAAGCCTGGCTCTTTCTCTGTATTAATATACAAAACATTACTTAGTGTTTCTAATTCTGAAAGCTGTAACTTCATCATTTTTTCTTTTCTAATGACTATAATAATGTCTATAAATACTAAAGCATATTCAATTCCTCAGTGAGGAGTAGAGAATCTAAGTTTGCATTCCTCATACAAATACTATATGAAGTGATTAATAATATTACCTTAATTTTAGAAGGCAGTTAAAAATAAACATATTGCCGGGCGCGGTGGCTCACGCTTGTAATCCCAGCACTTTGAGAGGCCGAGACGGGCAGATCACGAGGTCAGAAGATCGAGACCATCCTGGCTACCACGGTGAAACCCCGTCTCTACTAAAAAATACAAAAAACTAGCCGGGCGAGGTGGCGGCGCCTGTAGTCCCAGCTACTCGGGAGGCTGAGGCAGGAGAATGGCGTAAACCCGAGAGGCGGAGCTTGCAGTGAGCTGAGATCGTGCCACTGCACTCCAGCCCAGCGACAGAGCGAGACTCTGTCTCAAAAATAAAAAATAAATAAACAAACATATTTAGGAGTGTATACTGCACCCTACCCAAAAAACAGCTAGTAGGTTGAACTTTTGAAAGTGTCTATCGCACTCCCCCATCTTTTCCTTATTCTATATTCTCTCTTCCATACAACCACCATCCATTC
>NW_016802992.1:42565-54951 GCF_001698545.2 Rhinopithecus bieti | reverse complement strand
AAAAAAAAAAAAAAAAAATCAAGAATGTCCTCACAAAGCCAAAGTCAAAGTTTTTTAGGGTCAAACAGTCCTTTTCTAAAAACTAAGAGTAAAAAAACACATTTTAACGTTAGCTTTTCCTTTCTTCATAAACCAGAGTCTCATAATTTTCAAAAACTGAAAGCACTTAAAAAAATTAATTTTATAAATACAAGAATTTAAAGGAAAAAAATTGTTTCATTTTCTTTGAATCTGAATAGAATTAACTTCTATTTTAGGATATCATTTTGTGAGAAAGACTTTTAATTACTGTTATTTCCTATTATTTTATTTCTATCTTGGTGTTACCACAGAAACATAAACAATATGCCAAAAAAAAACACTATGTTAGATCGTACATTGCTGGATAATTTCATACTGGCTGATAAGGCTCAAGATTTCTTACATTTAGCCCTTACTCCAGCATTTACTTAAGAATAGAGCTTATTCACGTACGTACATGGAAACAAAATCAATTATCACTACCTTTCTCAAGGCCTGCTTGAGAACATATGAACACTGGATCAACAAAACAGTATCTTATGCAAGAAGTATCCACTGTGCTCAGGTCCAGCCAATAAAAAAGATTTTAAAATGCCTCTTTTTTTAATAGACAGGAAGACATCTTTTATTTTACTCCAGTTGCTATAAAAAATTTTGGCTATTTAAAAAAACATTGCAACAGAATACCCAGGTGCTGCATTTATGTTTCCAGTAAAGAACTGATTACCGGATGCTTCTACTTCATTCTGACTGCATGACAAGTCATCCAAACACAGGTCAACAAGAAGGATCTGTCCAACATCAGTGACCACAGCTGCCACTCCAAAAGCCATCGCAGACTCGGATGTAAATGCTGAGTGCTTGCACTGGCTCCTCCATGATTAATTATAGGTTCAATAGCTGTCACCTAGAAAATATAATACATGATTTGCTTTTCTTCTGCAAAGTAAGAAAATACAATGAACAGCACAATAAATTTAAGTTAAAGCAGGTTATCAGTTATAATAGATTTAAGATTAACAAATAGAATAAATCTGCATTTGATACTTGTGATCCGAATAATGAAATCTTCAGATATACTAGGAATTACACCATCACTCAATACAGAAAAAATCACGCACTTGGACTAACACTGATGTTTACGGAGAGCTTACTACATGCCAGGCATTGTGTGAACTGGCTCATTTAATGTTCATGACAATGCTTTGATAGTAGACTGTGATTATTTCTCTTTAAAGATGAAATAACCTGAGGCTTAGAAAGTTAGTCTAGTTATTCACGCCATAAAATCATTACACATAAAACTCAAACCCAAATCGTTCTCACTTTAAAGCTCTTAAACAGCTACTCTAGGATTCTATGGACTCTTGTAAGAGTAAAACTAATCATTCTCAAAAAATGTACTGCTTACTCTTTAAAAAACAAACAAAAAAAGGTATTTTAAGTCCTTTTCATACCTTAAAGACTGAAGAGGTCTAGCCTTCTTTCTACTGGACTTCATATAAAGTTCTAGCAGTCACTGGATCACTGACACTTAACAAGAATTGCTATTATTTAAAGAAAACTATACTTTAGCTATTTTATGAAGTCATATTTTCCCCTTCATCTCGTGAGTCAAATTTTAAATGTCTGTAGCTAGTCATCCATATTTTATACTTAGCTTTCCTTCAATTTCCTATTAATTCATAAACATTAATTAGGTATGATAACATAAAATGTTTGGTGATTTCTACGCTAATATAGGTTGAACATCCAAATCCAAAACCCGAAATCTAAAACATTTCTCGTCCCAGGCGTTTCGGATAGGGGACTCTCAACCTGTACTGACGAATGTTCTGGCAAGAAAAGAAAATACCTGATATCAATGATTTATGTGTTAATAAGACTAAAAGTTTTCTTCAGGGTGTAACTTACTACAGACAAAAGCCTGGCTCTTTCTCTGTATTAATATACAAAACATTACTTAGTGTTTCTAATTCTGAAAGCTGTAACTTCATCATTTTTTCTTTTCTAATGACTATAATAATGTCTATAAATACTAAAGCATATTCAATTCCTCAGTGAGGAGTAGAGAATCTAAGTTTGCATTCCTCATACAAATACTATATGAAGTGATTAATAATATTACCTTAATTTTAGAAGGCAGTTAAAATAAACATATTGCCGGGCGCGGTGGCTCACGCTTGTAATCCCAGCACTTTGAGAGGCCGAGACGGGCAGATCACGAGGTCAGAAGATCGAGACCATCCTGGCTACCACGGTGAAACCCCGTCTCTACTAAAAAATACAAAAAACTAGCCGGGCGAGGTGGCGGCGCCTGTAGTCCCAGCTACTCGGGAGGCTGAGGCAGGAGAATGGCGTAAACCCGAGAGGCGGAGCTTGCAGTGAGCTGAGATCGTGCCACTGCACTCCAGCCCAGCGACAGAGCGAGACTCTGTCTCAAAATAAAAAATAAATAAACAAACATATTTAGGAGTGTATACTGCACCCTACCCAAAAAACAGCTAGTAGGTTGAACTTTTGAAAGTGTCTATCGCACTCCCCCATCTTTTCCTTATTCTATATTCTCTCTTCCATACAACCACCATCCATTCAACTGAGCAACCAGTTTAGGAACATTGTTTCTTCTCAATTCCTCATCCAAATGATCAATGAGGGTCCATGTTTCCTTCCGTATGTGTTCTGAAGCTGCCCCATCTTCTTCATCTCTATTGTCATTTCCTTGGTTCAGTTCATCATTATTTACCTGAATGGCAACAGTCTCCTTGTTTCTATTCTCACAATATCCTCCCTGACCCAATCCAAGTAAGTCTTTTACATGAGGGTTCTACTTAAAATTACTTCACCACTGGCTGGGCGTGGTGACTCACGCCTGTAATCCCAGCACTTTGGGAGCCTAAGGCAGGGGGATCATGAGGTCAGGAGATTGAGACCAGCCTGGCCAACACGGTGAAACCCTGTCTCTACTAAAAATACAAAAATTAGCTGGGCATGGTGGCGCACGCCTGTAGTCCCAGCTACGCCTGTAGTCCCAGCTACTCAGGAGGCTGAGGCAGGAGAATGGCTTGAACCCGGTACTTGGAGGCTACAGTGAGCCGAGATCCTGCCACTGCACTCCAGCCTGGTGACAGAGCGAGACTCTGTCTCAAAAAAAAAAAAAAAAAAAATTTACTTCACCATTGATTTCAAAGGAGCCCCTAATTACAAACAAGGCATTCACAATCTAAATCCTCACCGTTTCTGGCCCCCATTCTTCCTTCCCCTTACCCCTCCCTCAGCCATTCTAAATCAAGTCTAGTTTCCCAAACACTCCATGTACTATTATTTTTCCATGCCAGTCTCTTTATCTAAAATGTCCAACTCTTTTGACTAGAAATTATCCATTCTCTGTGTTCCGAGTGCTTAAGTTTATCAAGGTGTTCACTACATTTATGCTAGTCTTATTCATTTGTCTTCTCCCACTAGACTATAAGCTCTCTAGAAGCACAGACCAAGTTCAATTTATTCATCCTGGGACTCTAACATATATTTTCCATAATGCTCCAATCCAAGACTATAGTCTCAAATTTAAAAGGTAAAAACATTTTAAAAATTGCATAGTAGGCCGGGCGCGGCGGCTCAAGGCTGTAAAATCCCAGGCACTTTGGGAGCCGAGACCGGGCGGATGATCGCAAGGTCAGGAGATCGAGACCCATCCCTGGCTAACACGGTGAAACCCCGTCTTCTACTAAAAAATACAAAAAACTTACAAAAAACTAGCCGGGCGAGGTGGCGGCGCCTGTAGTCCCAGCTACTCCAGAGGCTGAGGCGGGAGAATGGTGTAAACCCGGGGAGGCGGAGCTTGCAGTGAGCTGAAGACCGGCCACGTATACTCCAGCCTTGGGCGACAGAGCGGGACTCCGTCCTCAAAAAAAAAAAAAAAAAAAAAAAATTGCATAGTAATGAATACATGTTTAAAAACTTTGAGTGTCCTCATAGAACACAACTGGAGATAAGAACAAGATTTAGATGATACTTTTCACAAAAAAAGAGTATCAGAACATTAGACATCACTGCTATTTTTACTCTGGAATGTTTTAACCAATAAGAAAGTTACATTTTAAGTGTTAAGTTCCTTGAATAACATCATCTTTAACCTCGTTTTTATTCTAAACACTTTACCTAAGAGTAACACATTTACACAAAAGTACACAAATTGTAAATGTTGCGGGTCAATGAAATTTCACAAAGTAACACACCTGTATAACCAGCAAGGGTTCAGTTTTGAAAGAGAATGTCCAGGTATCTTAAACAGTACCTACCCTTCCAGGAAGAACAACTGCTTTAACTACTTTTGATATTCCAAGGTCATAAAGACAGAGAACACTCCCTTCTGTTTCTTCCAATCCTATTAATAATCCAGTTCTCTTCTGCCAAGAGAATTCTTTCACAGCTAAAACTACAGGAGGCTGTTCATTGACTCCACTGAATCTGTAAGCAGATAATCGCTCTCCTGTTATAGAGTTTACTACCTCAAGTTGTGGACCACAAGCCAAGCAAGCAAGTCCATTTTTCCCTAGAAGAAAAAAAAATTGCTTACTTTAGTATTGTATATACACAAAAAAAGCAATAACGGTTAGCTCATTTACATACAAATATATGTTCATTACATAAAACTTGATATATTATCTCCACATTGAAATCTAAGCATTTATACAACATAGTGATCCTCAAACTTATAATCAAGCAACTATCATTGCAATAATAATAGTCATTCAGTGGCGTGAACCTGGGAGGCGGACCTTGCAGTTAGCCGAGATCGTGCCACTGCACTCCAGCCTGCGTGACAGAGCAAGACTTCATCTCAAATAATAGTAATAATAATAACAACAACAATAGTAGTCATTCAGTAAAAGCCACCATGGTATGTGCTTGAATACATTATCTCATTTATTCCTTATCACACCTCAATGCAGACATAACGCAGCTAAACCTTAATACAGTTTAACCTTCCCAAAGTCAAAAAGTAGCACTGGCAGAAGGAGATCCCAAGTCCATTTAACTCCAAAACTCATGCTTTAACTACTATAGCTTAAATGATTTAAACTAGAAGTTATGGTAGTTATAAAATATAACACATTATTCTATCCCTAAAGAGTTCACAGTCCGATTGAGAAATTAAGACATAATTAGCATAACAATAGGAAATATCAGAACCTCATCTCCACCTGCTAGTCATGTTTGGATTTTACTCGGCCTGCAATGTAAAGTCACAGGTGACTATCTGATTTAAATCGAGTCAGTGACTATCTGATTTATGCATGTTTTTAAATGTTACTCCAGCTGCTAAGCAAAGAATGGACAAGGGGAAGCACAGAGTAGCAGCAGTGGGTGGAAGATGACACCTGCTTGGTGACAGGATAGAGAAAAGTGGGTTGAATGGAGATTCAACTTGGAGGTAGAACTAATTGGATTTGCTTGCTGATGAATTAGACACAGGGAGGTGAGTAAAACAAGAATAAAGTACAGACTCCGAATTTCTGCTTGAGCAACCAGATGAATGATAACTTCTAAATTTGAGATGTCCATCAAGCATCCAAGTACATTAGCTGGATAGGTAAGCTGATCGCTAAGGGAGGCCATAGTTTAAGAAAGTAGCATGGCACAGTGGGGTCTGAGAATGCCAAGGTGCCAAGCTCCTTTCTGCCACTTACCTGTGTAACTGGGATCAAAGAAACCATTTCATTCTCAGTTACACAGAACAGCAGCTACTTAGAAAAGTTTTATACCTACTCCAATCAAGTCATTGTACAATGCCTGGCATATAGAAAGTACTGTTGCTCCTTTTAACATTCAAGAGAATGGCACTGTAAAGAGACCGATGACTGATACATATGTTTTGCTGTCTGCCTGCTGGGAAGATGGCTATGAAACTTATTTTCAGAAAAGTCTTCTACAGTATCTTTCATTAGAACAAGATCTATAAGAGAAAGGCTTCTTTAGTATGGTTCTCTGGTGTATTACACAATCTAAGCTACATATTAAGATCTTATTCACGGTTAGTGAAATAAGAAAATAAGATTTTCTGAAAATTTTATAACGGCTAGGGCGGCCCTAGATTTTTCTACTCATGACACTGTTCAGGTTCTAATCCAAACACATCACCAGTAAAACTCCCTAATTATAAAGAAAAACTAGTTGCATGTTACTTCTACTTCCCAAACATAGATAATACTAAGATACAAAACACATGAAACTTTTAATAAGGAAAAATTAACTGTAACTCCCCAATCAGAGGTTCACTGATAACGTGTTCAAGAGCTTAGAAATGTTATATACGTAACTATAGATGCTATATATTTCAGATCACTCAGGTTCTGCTTTTTCTTCTTCCACATAAAGAAACTAAAACATATACTTATTATTTAAGTTACAAATCAATTGTATTAGTAAATGTTCAGCAACATTATGTTTACCTGCAGCAAACTTTCCACGAAGCACAGATTCTAATGTTATTTCGTCTTCTCCAAGGGCTTGAAGGGTCACTTCTGGAAATGGCAGGAGACCACTAGTCACTTGAGCTCTTAAGTCTCGCATACTTCCACTGTAAATATTTTTAAAAGAAAACATTATTATGACACATTTGTAAACAATATACTTCATTATCTCCAGCCAGGAAAAACAGTAAAAGCCACCAACAAAATAAAGAAAAACTAAAATCTGGTTACAAAATACATATTGGCCAGATGCGGAGGCTCACGCCTTTAAGTCCCAGCTACTTGGGAGACTGAGGCAGGAGGATGAACTGATCCCTGAAGTTCAAGGCTGCGCCTCCAGTGAGCTAGGATTGTGCCACTTCACTCCAGCATGGGCAACAGAGCAAAATCCAGTCTCAAAAATAAATGACACGCATCTGGGACCAAGGTATTCTACTGTCTCCTAAGAAAATATTTCCCAGGCCGGGCGCGGTGGCTCACACCTGTAATCCCAGCACTTTGGGAGGCCGAGGCAGGCGGATCACGAGTTCAGGCGATTGAGACCATCCTGGCTAACACGGTGAAACCCCGTCTCTACTAAAAATACAAAAAATTAGCCAGGCGTGGTGGCAGGCTCCGGTAGTCCCAGCTACTTGGGAGGCGGAGGCAGGAGAATGGTGGGAACCCGGGAGGCAGAGCTTGCAGTGAGCCAAGATTGCACCACTGGACTCCAGCCTGGGCGACAGCGCAAGACTCCACCTGAAAAACAAACAAACAAACAAACAAAAAAGAAAATATTTCCCAAACAGCTTTAGGAAAGTAAACAGTCATTAAGCCAGATGTACTAAGGATATACATTATTCCCTAGATTCTTTAAACACTAGTTCAGTGCAATTCATCTCACTGTCTAATCTCCTTGCAAAGAACACTTCACCACCACCATCCTCCCCATAGAAAAAAGAAAAAGTGATTGGTGTCTTTTAGAAAAATTACTTCTTCAGGCAGGGCACAGTGGCTCATGCCTGTAATCCCAGCATTTCGGGAGGCCAAGGCAGGCAGATCATGAGGTTAGGAGATCGAGATCATCCTGGCTAACACGGTGAAACCCCGTCTCTACTAAAAATACAAAAAAAATGGCCAGGCATGTGGTGGGCGCATGTAATTCCAGATGCTCGGGAGGCTGAGGCGGGAGAATGGCGTGAACCCGGGAGGCGGAGCTTGCAGTGAGCCAAGATCGCACCACTGCACTCCAGTCTGGGTGACAGAGCGAGACTCCGGCTCGGAAAAAAAAAAAAAAAGAAAAATTACTTCTTCAATAAAGGGGTAGAAAGTCCATGAAAAATGTGTAAATTCACAGAAACCCCAGAAATCAAGTTTGGTACATATCTTTTGCTGGAGAGAAAAAGGATATGCATAAAATTGTCTTTCATTTAGAAGATCAGATTCCCATTACAAACACCCAAAAATACTAGTGAAAATACAGAAAGATTTTAGCCATCTGAGTTGGTTAGCTCTCAAATCCAGTCCTGGGAACCCTGATCTTATTCTGGGCACTCTAAGATCCAGGGGCAAAACATAAAGCCTAGGGCAAAGAGAACTAGTAAGAGCCTCTCTCAAACCCATTGCACCCCACTAGGCCACATCAGCCCACAGGTGAGCAAGAGCGATGCGCACTGCACAGGATGGGAAGCAATAAAGCTGTCCACATTGACCACGGCTCTGAGTCTCTTACTCTGAAAGACAGCATTTTCTTCCATACAATGTGTGGCCAGAATTCAAGCTGTTACATGAAAATCCTCAAGAGGCCAGGAGCGGTGGCTCATGCCTGTAATCCCAGCACTTTGGGAGGCCGAGGCGGGTGGATCACGAGGTCAGGAGATCGAGACCGTCCTGGCTAACATGGTGAAACCCCGTCTCTACTAAAAATACAAAAAATTAGCCAGGCGAGGTGGCGGGCGCCTGTAGTCCCAGCTACTCGGGAGGCTGAAGCAGGAGAATCACTTGAACCCAGGAGGTGGAGGTTGCGGTGAGCCTCACTGCACTCTAGCCTCAGCGACAGAGCAAGACTCCATCTCAAAAAAAAAAAAAAATCCTCGAGAAGATTTTATTATCAAGTATATTCAGGTTGGTTGCTCCAAGCAATCCACAGAAACAACCACACACCCTCTGGAATCTCAAAGAACTCTCAAAGTTAAAGCAAGAAAGAAAATAAGCTCACAGGTATGGGCACGGTGGCTCATGCCTGTAATCCCAGCACTTTGGGAGGCCGAGGCAGGTGGATCATGAGGTCAAGAGATAGAGACCATCCTGGCCAACGTGGTGAAAACCCGTCTCTACTAAAAATACGGAAATAAATTAGCTCGGCGTGGTGGCATACACTTGTAATTCCAGCTACTCAGGAGGCTGAGGCAGGAGAATCGCTTGAACCCAGGAGGCAGAGGTTACAGTGAGCTGAGATTGTGCCACTGCACTCCAGCCTGACGACAGTGAGACTCTGTCTCAAAAAAAAAAAAAAAAAAAAAAAAAAAGAAAAGCAGCTCACAGTCCAAATAATGAAACACACAAGGATATCAACAGCCAGCAGAATCAGATTACTGAGGACTTCAGATACGGAAATTACCAGAGATTAGAAAGTAAATGGCTAATATATTTGTGTAAATCAGCGATTTAGCTTCATAAGAAAGAACTGTAAATGTTATAAAGGAAAAATCAAGTAGATTCGAAAAAATAATAAAATTTCTAAAATGAAAATTAAAACTAAAACTCAATGGAGCAATGAGAATGAATCACAGCTACATGCACAACATGAATGAATGTCAGAATACATTATTAATCTGGCCAGGCGTGGTGGCTCACACCTGTGATCCCAGCACTTTGGGAGGCTGAGGCGGGTGAATCAGGAGGTCAGGAGATCGAGATCATCCTGGCTAACAAGGTGAAACTCTGTCTCTACTAAAAATACAAAAAATTAGCCGGGCATGGTGGCATGTGCCTGTTGTCCCAGCTACTTAGGAGGCTGAGGCAGGAGAATGGCGTGAACCCGGGAGGCGGAGCTTGCAGTGAGCTGAGATCTGGCCAGTGCACTCCAGCCTGGGTGACAGAGCGAGACTCCATCTCAAAAAAAAAAAAAAAAAAAAAAAAAAAAAAAAAAAAAAAAAAAAAAAAAAAAAGTAAACTAGAAAGTCCCAAAAACTTATTTAGAATGCAGCACAAAGGAATGAGTAGTTTAAATTATAGATGATATAAAGAAGATCTAAGATATGTCTAATCAGAATCTCCCCCCAAACTATAATACTAATAGGAAGAAGCAATGTATTTCCCAGATTTATAGAGACACACCGATTCCCTGAGTCGGGAAGTCCAATGAATCCCAGGCACTACAAAAAAAGAGAAATGACTCAACAACAGTAGTGGAAACCAGAATTCTGGAATATCTTCAGAAGTCTAATCCAAAGCTTAACTGCCAACATAATTATATATTACTGAAAGGATCCTTAACAAATAGGAAATACATTTTTAGACAAAAAAAGTTTGCTTAAAAGAAATTTTACAGGATTCAGGAAGGCTTCAGGCAGAGCAGAGATCAGACAGAAGGTCTGAGAGGCAGCAAGAACGATGGCGTCAAAGTACTGGTGCATATATAGAAAAAAAATCTAAACACTGACTACACAGCAACAATACTAATGGTTGTGTGGGGTTTAAATAAACCACACAGAGTCTTCTTACTGCCTGAGAGAATAAAGATATATTGATAAATTTTTACACTTTGTTACATACCCACGTTGAAAACAAATACAGGGTGGGGCACAGTGGCTCACCTCTGTAATCCCAGTACTTTGGGAGGCCTAGGCAGGTGGATCACCTGAGGTCAGGAATTCGAGACCAGCCCAACCAGTATGGTGAAACCCCATCTCTACTAAAAATACAAAAATCAGTTGGGCATGGTGGTATGCGCCTCTAGTCCCAGCTACTCAGGAGGCTGAGACAGGAGAATTGCTTGAACCCAGGAGGCAGAGGTTGCAGTGAGCAGAGATTGCAGCACTGCACTCCAGCGTGGGTGACAGAGTGAGACTCCGTCTCAAATAAAAGGGGAAGGACATGTGCAAGAATGTACACTGTATATCGAGTATTGTGTGTCGGTTTTTTGGGTTTTGTTTGTTTTGAGACAGGGTCTCACTCTGTCGCCCAGGCTGGAGTGCAGTGGCATTACCATAGCTCAATGCAGCCTTAATCTCCTGGGCTCTAGCAATCCTCTCGTCTCAGCCTCCCCAGTAGCTGGGACTATAGGCACGTGCCACCATGCCTGGCTTTTTTTTTTTTTTTTTTTTTTTTTGGAAAGAGGGGGCCTCCTTTTTTTCCCCATGATGGTCTCGAACTCCTGGGTTCAAGCAACCCTCCTGCTTCAGCCTCCCAAAGTGCTGGGATTACAGGTATGAGACACCAGCCTATCAATAGTATTCTTAACAGCCAAATACTAGTATTAAATACAACCAAAGGAGAGTGAAGACGAACTTATTTAATCAAATAGTTTAAAAAAAAAAAAAAGGCTGGGCACAGTGGCTCATGCCTGTAATCCCAGCACTTTGGGAGGCCGAGGTGGGTGGACCACCTGAGGTCGGCAGATCGAGACCAGCCTGACTAACATGGTGAAACCCTATCTCTACTAAAAATACAAAAATTAGCTAGGTATGGTGACATGTGTCTGTAATCCCAGCTACTCGGGAGGCTGAAGCACGAGAACCTAGGAGTCAAGGGTTGCAGTGGGCCAAAATTGTGCCACTACACTCCAGCCTAGGTGACAGTGAGACTCTGTCCCCCCAAAAAATAAATAATTTAATAACTGAAACAATGTGATATAGGCTAGTAATGGACAAATAGGTCAATGAAACAGATAATCTAGACACAGAATCACAAAGTTCAGCAGATGATAAAAAGCTATTTGGACACTTCAATTCAGAGAAGACATGTGGACTATTCAATAAACATGTCTGGTATAACATGCTACTCATCTGCAGCAGACTTCACACACTGGTAGGGTGAAGTGGTAGAAGTGATACATTACTTTACATTCCTGCCCTAATATCTAGCAAGTGAAGTGTGTGTGTGTGTGTGTGTGTGTGTGTGTGTGTAGCACATAGAAGCAGGTACAGAAGAAAGAAGGTGAGTTCACAAAATCCAGAGAATTCTAACATCCTTTAGCATGTGTGGGGAGAAGTGAAATGAAGGGGGAACCAGATGACCCCAGGAAAACGCCATGTCTGGAAGTCCCTAATTACATACCATGCCACGGGACCTGAGCAGAGGGCCATGTTTCAGGGAACTGTGCAGCTTTTTTGGGAGAAAGGTGAAGGCCTAAAGGCGTAGAATATAAATCAGGCAAAAGAGAGATCCGAGATACAAGTCATCACCGTTTCTCAGCACTCCTCCTCCTATCTATTGAGTGCAGAAAGGACTACATTCAGTTCCAACACTCAGCCCAAGTCATTCTCATAGAAGAGAATCAATACTATCAAACTGAAACCTGTGGTAAAATAACAGGATAACAGCCACTTCTAACAGATGCGTTTAGCTTTTAAAAATTTGTAACGAAATATTTATGTTAAAAGAACTATTACAAATTTAACAATTCCTTTCCTTTCAGTTATCTTATAAAATTAACTTTTTCTAAAAATTAGCATTTCATACAACAGTCTCTATGAATTCTTCCATCTGTTTATCTTCAAACAGAGATGTCTGAAATATTCACAAAGCATTAGTGCCATTTATTTTTGCATCATGCAAATCTGTGATTTGCTCATTTCAGTATGGCTTGGATTTCTTATAAAATCAATAATTACTTAAAGAATCTTAAAACATGGCCGGGCGCGGTGGCTCAAGCCTGTAATCCCAGCACTTTGGGAGGCCGAGACA
>NW_016802992.1:0-42163 GCF_001698545.2 Rhinopithecus bieti | reverse complement strand
AAAAGAATCTTAAAACATATACACCTATATAAAATAAAAATACAACTTTAAAAATACAGAAGATATTTATGTAGCCTTAGGATGGGAACAAGGCAAAAATCAACCTAATGTTCTTTCTTGTCATTCTTATTCTCTCCACGAGTCCCCTACCCCCAAAAAATTTATGTGAAAAAAACATTTCAAAGATTCACTCAAAAAATTAAAATACATGGGCCGGGCGCAGTGGCTCAAGCCTGTAATCCCAGCACTTTGGGAGGCCGAGACGGGCGGATCACGAGGTCAGGAGATCGAGACCATCCTGGCTAACACGGTGAAACCCCGTCTCTACTAAAAAAAAAAATACAAAAACTAGCCGGGCGAGGTGGCGGGCGCCTGTAGTCCCAGCTACTCGGGAGGCTGAGGCAGGAGAATGGCGTAAACCCGGGAGGCGGAGCTTGCAGTGAGCTGAGATCCGGCCACTGCACTCCAGTCCGGGTGACAGAGCGAGACTCCGCCTAAAAAAAAAAAAAAAAAATTAAAATACATGAGTTATCATTTTCTGTTCAGGCTATAAATGCTATCTCCTAGACAAAAACTTGATAGACTGCCTCAAAAACTTAATCACATATGTCACCATTAAGTCACAAAACCTAGGAAGTTATGTTTGAGATTTCCAAGTCATTAAAAGCAGAAGTCTGCTTTTTTATTATCCAAAACAGATCCAAAAGTCTAACCTAATATAAAGGGTGTGTGCATCAACAGGAAGCTATGACCATTAGCCTCCAATACAAAACCCTCATGAGGGTCCTATACTCAGGCCTTAGTTGCTGTTATATTTATACAAATTGATCCTATTCATCTCCTCCTAAGTAGGTACCAAAAAAATTTTTAGAGAAACAGAAGGAAAAGGCCAGAATCACATTGTTACTATGTTGTTTTCCCCTCTGACAGCCTTTTACATAGCTTGATAAAACTAGTTTAATGATGAACTGAAGTTAACACATTTTTTTCTACTAAACTTAAAACCAACGTAATTCAACCAGAACCAAAACCTTCAGAATTCCATGCAGTAGCTTTTTCCAAAGTGTATTCAAAGGAGTGCTAATGAATAATAAGCAAAAAAGTTCCATGATCCCTATACTTCAATCAAAATCATCCCAATAGAATTTTGGAAAGATTTTCACAAAATCCAAAGTCCAAAGGATAACACACAATGAGCATTTTTCTGGAAAATGAAATACAGTAAATGTTCTATTTCTTAGGCTGGGTGAGTTTTGTTACCTTGTTTGAATGCAAAACAAAGATGATACAGAAGTACTAGCTCAAAGAGAATAAAGCCACAGTATTTAAACTGTGGCCAGACATGATGGCTGATGCCTGTACACCCAGCACTCTGGGAAGCTTAGGCGGAAGGATGACTTAAGACCAGGAGTTGGAGGTTGCGGTAAGCTATGATCAGGCCACTGCACTCCAGCCTGGGCAAGATTCTGTTTCTAAAAATATAAAAAATAAACCTAATGTGGTTTGTATATTTGTGCCCTCCCAATCTCACATTAAAATGTTGGAGGTGGGGCCTGGTAGGACGTGTCTGGGTCATGGGAGAGGACCCCTTATGAATGGGTTGGTGCCCTCTCCAGAGTAATGAATTCACACGAGATCCGGCTGTTTAAAGCCAGGCGTGGTGGCTCCCAGCACTTTGGGAGGCTGAGGCAGGCAGATTGACTGAGCCCAGGAGTTCGACATCAGCCTGGACCACATGGCAAAATCTCGTATCTACAAAAAATAATTAGCCAGGTGTGGTGGCGCATGCCTGCAGTCCCAGCTACTGGGATTACTTGAGCCTGGGAGGTCAAGGTTGCAGTGAGCCATAACTGCACCACTGAATTCCAGCCTAGGTGACAGAGTGAGACCCTGTATTTAAAAAAAAACAAACAAACAAGAAGAAGCCTGGTACCTCCTCACTCCCCACTCTCATCATGTGAGTATCCTGCTCTCCCTTTGCCTTCCGACATGATTGGAAGCTTCCTGAGACCCTCACCGGAAGCCAGGCAGCTGTTGGTGTCATGCCTGCACAGCCTGCAGAACCATGAGGCAAAACAAACCTCTTTTCTTCATAAATTATCCAGTTTCGCATATTCCTTTATAGCAACACAGGCTAACATATTTCTAATTCAAACTTTGAATCCAGGTTCTAGCACTTAATAATACATGTAATGTTGTGCTTTACTATATTCTGTCTTCCTCCCTTTCATATCCAAGCTTCTAGAAAAGAGGAGTACTTATTTCTTCAGACTTCATCATGGTGCCTTGCACAAAGGAGTTCAAAAAAAAGTTTAATACATCAAAGTTTTCCAAATTTAACAGCCTTTGAATCTATGGGGCAAAATTGGTTTTAAGATTTTTACAACTTAAGCACACTACAGAGAACATCAAAACACTGTATTATCAGAAATAGGGGCCAGGCGCGGTGGCTCATGCCTGTCATCCCAACACTTTGGGAGGCTGAGGTGGGTGGATCACCTGAGGTCAGGAGTTCGAGACCAGCCTCACTAACAGGGTGAAATCCCGTCTCTACTAAATACAAAAAATTGGCCAGGTGTGGTGGCGCATGCCTGTAATCCCAGCTACTAAGGGGGCTGAGGCAGGAGAATCACTTGAACCCGGGAGGCAGAGGTTGGAGTGAGCCGAGATTGCACCATTGCACTCCAGCCTGGGCAACAAGAGTGAAACCCCATGTCAAAACAAACAAGTCTCAAAACAAACAAAAACAATTGTATGGCTGGGCCACGGTGGCTCATGCCTGTAATCCCAGCACTCTGGGAGGCCGAGGTGGGCGGATCACGAGGTCAGGAGATCGAGACCGTCCCGGATAACAAGATGAAATCCTGTCTCTACTAAAAATACAGAAACAAAACTAGCCGGGCGTGGTGGCAGGAACCTGTAGTCCCAGCTACTCGGGAGGCTGAGGCAGGAGAATGCCGTGAACCCGGGAGGCAGAGCTTGCAGTGATCCGAGATCTTGCCACTGCACTCCAACCTGGGCGACAGAGCGAGACTCCCGTATCAAAAAAAGAAAGAAATAGGCCAGGCACTACGGCTCACACCTGTCATCCCAGCACTTTGGGAGGCCAAGGTGGGAGAATCGGTTGAGGTCAGGAGTTTGTTCGAGACCAGTCTGGCCAACATGGTGAAACCCCGCCTCTACTAAACATATGAAACTTAGCAGCCAGTCATGGTGGCATACGCTTGTAACCCCAGTTACTTGGGAGGCTGAGGCACGGGATTCACTTAAACCCGGGAGGTGGAGGTTGCTGTGAGCTGAGATGGTGCCATTGCACTACAGCCTTAGCGACAGAGCCAGACTGTCTTAAAAAAAAAAAAAAAAAAAAAAAACTATAGTAGAAAGAATATCTCAAACAAAGGTATATGAAAACACAAACACACATGAAACATCTACGTTCAGTGCTGTACAAAATTAAATAGAGTCCCAGCCTTTTATGACATGCCAGCATTCGCAACCTATAGGAAGTAATTTACAAAGTTTCAACTCCTTTCCAAAGTCTAGATAGGCAGAGCAGGAACGTTCTACCGGCTTTGAATGAAAACACTGTTCGTGGCCGGGTGCGGTGGCTCAAGCCTGTAATCCCAGTACTTGGGGAGGCTGAGGCAGGCAGATCACAAGGTCAAGAGACCAAGACCATCCCGGCTAACATGGTGAAACCTGTCTCTACTAAACATACAAAAATTAGCTGGGCGCGGTAGCGCGGGCTATAATCCCAGCTACTTGGGAGGCTGAGGCAGGAGATTCGCTTGAACCCGGGAGGCAGAGGTTGCAAAAAGCCAAGATCGCGCCACTGCACTCCAGCCTGGCACAGAGCAAGACTCCGCTTCAGAAAAATAAATAAATTAATTAATTAAATAAAATAATGTTCGGCAGGGCGCGGTGGCTCAGGCCTGTAATCCCAGCACTTTGGGAGGCCAGGCCAGCGGATCACGAGGTCAGATCGAGACCATTCTGGCTAACATGGTGAAACCCCGTCTCTGCTAAACATACAAAAATAATTTAGCCGGGCGGGTGCCTGTAGTCCCAGCTACTCGGGAGGCTGAGGCAGGAGAATGCCGTGAACCCAGGAGGCAGAGCTTGCAGTGAGCTGACATCACGCCACTGCACTCCAGCCTGGGTGACAGAGCGAGACTCTGACTCAAAAAAAAAAAAAAAAAAAAAAAATCATTACTTCTGCTTGCCTGTCTTCTCCACTACACTATGAATTCCTAAAAGGCAAAAATCACCAAATCTTATTCCTGGCCACTCGACAAGGTCACAGTGCCTTTGGACTAACAGGTCCTAAATTTAATAAATTAGGATAACAGGATACTGTGTAGCAGGATATTAGGACACTAGCAGGGACAAGGAACAGCCATGTTAAACAACAAAATCAATTTTTTAAAACTCAAGATTGAGCCCAATTATTTTTAAGTATACACTAGTTCAGTATTAAGCAAAACAAAATTATTAAAATTACTAGGCCAGATATTAAAAACAGAATACTATAAATCAGTTTTCTGTGTGAAATACACAAATTCCTGCAGTAACTGAATTCCACCACAGAAAATGGAACTCTAATCTAGTTCAACAATTGTATTGCAACATGTACCAAGCAAGCATTTCCATAAACCACTTTGTATGCAATTTTATTTTTTCTTTTTGACTAAAAGACGAATTGTCATTTAAATGTAAACTACCAGTGGACCCAGAAACTTCAAGCCTTTCAGAAATTTCTTTCCAATTTAATTCAAACATTTTTAAATCACGAACTACTTTTAAAACACCGTGTTAAACGGCCGGGCGCGGTGGCTCAAGCCTGTAATCCCAGCACTTTGGGAGGCCGAGACGGGCGGATCACGAGGTCAGGAGATCGAGACCATCCTGGCTAACACGGTGAAACCCCGTCTCTACTAAAATTACAAAAAACTAGCCGGGCGAGGTGGCGGCGCCTGTAGTCCCAGCTACTCGGGAGGCTGAGGCAGGAGAATGGTGTGAACCCGGGAGGCAGAGCTTGCAGTGAGCTGAGATCCGGCCACCGCACTCCAGCCTGGGTGACAGAGCGAGACTCCGTCTCAAAAAAACAAAACAAAACAAAACAACAACAAAAAACACCGTGTTAGTAAAGGAATGCAAGGGCAAGAAGATAACCTACTTCCTGACTTTAAGGAGTTTACAATCTAGAAAAGGAGATATATAGTCAATTATCAGAATATCAGACACAACGAATAAATGCCACAACAGAGGTACATATGCTGTGAGATCCCAATAAAAGAGTGGGATAAAGGGAAATAAAAGAGTACAATGGGCTGGGTGCGGTGGCTCACGCCTGTGATCCCAGCACTTCGGTTGGCCAAGGTGGGCAGATCGCCTGAGCTCAGGAGTTCAAGATCACTCTGGGCAACACGGTGAAACCTCCTCTCTACTAAAATACAAAAAATTAGCCAGGTGTGGGGCTAGTTCCTGTAGTCCCAGCTACTCACGAGGCTGAGGCACGAGAATGGCTTGAGCCCTGGAGGCGAAGGTTGCAGTGAGCCAAATTCGCGCCATTGCACTCCAGCTTGGGCTACAAGAGTGAGACTCCGTCTCAAAAAAAAAAAAAAGAATACAGTGAAAACATGGGATTTCGAAGGAGGTCCTGAAATTTGAGAATTTAAAAAAGGAAAGATGGCACTCCAGGATGAAAAACATGAGCAGAGAAACATCAGAGCGAAACACGTCTTCCACAGAATGGGCCCAGGATTGCTGGTGATTCCGGAATAGCAAAAGCATAAAATTTGTGAATATATGAGGATAGACAGTAGCATATACTTATTGTAGAGGGCTTTGAGCTAACTTAGGGAAGTTAGACTTCATTCTGGGAAAAAAAAGAAGTCCCTGAAAATAATAAAGGTAGGCGTGAAAGACAATGTTCTGTCCTCTTAAGATGTATCTGTACCTATGAAAAAGGAGAGGCATAAAAAGAAAAAAAGTCTCAAAACTGACGTATAACGATTTTTTATTTTTATTCTTTATTTTTTTAGCAACAGGGTCTCGCTGTGTCACACAGGCTGGAGTGCAGCGGCGCGATCCTAGCTCACTGCAACCCTCGAAATCTCGGTTTGAGGCTGAAGCTCAAATGTTCCCCCCACCTTAGCCTCCCGAGTAGCCGCGCGACTAAAGGCGTCACCCACGCCCAGTTGACATGTTTTAAATTTTTTTAAAAGGTAATTGTTGTTTGCAAACTCGTGACAGTTTGGTAGTACGTTACTGAAGGATGAGGATCCAAAAGTCACAGTACAGAGACGTTGTAGACTTCCCATAGCGCTTAGCACACTTAAAACATCCCTTCAAGTATTAACTGGGCTTGTCATCCCTGTTCAAATCCTCCGAAATCAGCAAACCACTCTAATTTCTTCTCTCCTGAGACTCTCAGTGAAAGCTCACACACACACACACACAAAAACAGTTAAAAAACAGAAATGGGGTCTCGCCATGTTGCTCAGGCTGGTCTCAAACTCCTGGGCTCCAAGCGATCCTCCCGCCTCGGCCTCCCAAGGTGCTGGGATTACAGACATGAGCCACTGCGCCCAGCCAAAGACAGTTATTAAAATCTACAGGCTCATTTACGGTATTCTGAGAATAAACTATCGTTTTAGGATTTCCCCAAAGGATCTACGTTTTGTTCTACGAAGAACCCAGTTCTTCCAAAAATTTCTACAACTGACGATTTGGAAACAAACGTTCATCTCATAAAACTCTGCACACAGATAGTGTGAACCTCGTAAGCTTTGAGAACAAAATTTACCCATCTCTCAAAACAAAACTCCCAAACCAAAACAGGCAACCAGTGGCAAAAGCAAGCGCCCTCAGCTTCCCAGGTGGGAACAAGGAAGGCAAATTAATAAGCACCCCAAGATGTGCTTTTATTTTAAATCTCCTTGATCTGACCAATCGGGTGCGCTGGAGCCCACGTCTGGGCCCCGAGTCCCACTTCTTCCCCGCCCGGACTAGGGACTACTCACTGCGGCCAGGCCCAGGCGCATGTGGAAGACACGCCAACACGGCACAGGCTCAGCACGCCGGTCACTTCCCTCGGGGAAAGGCCCGCCAACGAGTCCATCGCGTGGGAGGACAGTGGGAAAGGGTCGCGGCCCCGGCCCTCCCGGGTCGGTAAAGGACCCGGCTGCCGGCGCAGGACGCGAACCCACCCCAGCGCCGCTCCGCCGCCATGTGCCGCCGCTCCTCCGGTTCGAGATTATGTAACGAAGCCCGGCGCCCGCGAGCCTCCCGTACCCGCCACCGCCAGCGCTCCCCGCCCCGCGCACGCCCGGCCTAGGCCCGGCGCTCGCGGAACAGAAGCCCCCGCCGGACCGGCCGCCGCCGCCTGCCCGCCGCGGGCCCAGCCGCGCGACCCCGGCCCTTCCGCGCGCGGGGCCCAACCCCCCTTCCCTCCTCCCTTCCCCTACCTGAGCAGGGCGGGTGAGCGCGCCGCCGCGGGCCGAGTCCACCGGGTCGCCGGGCCAGGCGCGAGCTTCTCCCGTGCGGGTCCGTCACAGCATCTCCCGGGAGACGCGGCCGCCACGGGCCGGGCTCACACCCCTCCGCCCGGCTGAAGCCGCTCCTCCGCGCGCCGGCCTCCCCCCGCGACCTCCCCGGCCACCTGAGAGCCACACGCCCCCGAGCGTGCCTTCGCGGGCTGTGGGCCTGCAGACCGCTCAGCGGCTAAAACGCAGTCGCTGCTCCCGCCGCGGTTCTGGGTCCTTCCCCTTGCAACGCTGCCTGGTCGCCTCGAACAGCGCCGGCGCCGCTCTGCGCATTACCTCGGCCGACAGACCGAGTTCCACACGCCCCGGAAGGGAGGGAGCGGAGGAAAAGGGCGGAGAGGGAGGGGAGAACCGGAGGAGATCGCGGCTGCAGGGACCAGAGTTCTCGCGATGGTTCCGCGCTCGAGCGCTGGCTCCGCGGGAATTTTCAAACTCTCGGTGAAAGAAGGAGGTGGGAGGGAAAGGGAGGAAAGAGAAGCAGGGCCTGGAAGGGCGGATCATTTACAAAATTTCGGGTCTCTCCCGCTCGGAGGAGCTGGTGGGGAGAAAGACTACGAGTCCCACAGTGCCTTGCGCGTGAAGCCGCCCTGGCGTCCCCGGCGGCGCGCCCCGTGCGCACTTGGGAGTGGTAGTCTTCGCGGGGGGCGCGCCGGGCTCTACCAGCAGCCTCAGGGCTGCGATTGCAGGCCGACTCTCTTGTCACGTTATCGTGTGGCCCTGCCAGCTGGGGGCCGAGTGATAATCCTTCTCCCATAATTGGCAGCTTGCATTCTGTATTTTCTGTTCTGTGCTCCCACTTTCTTTTTTTCTTTTTCTTTTTTTTGGAGACGTTGTCTTGCTCTGTTGCCCAGGCTGGAGTGCAATGGCAGGATCTTGGCTCACTACAACCTGTGCTCCCGCTTTTCATGCCAAAGGTGGGCTCCCAGACTTCTGGGGAAACGCTTTTTCCACCGTACTGTGTTTTTTCTAGCATCCTGCTGTACTTTCATGGCCAAAAATGCTCGCACAGCCTAACCTAATCTTTTTAGTCCAAATTTTACCCCAAATCACTGTTATCTTTTTGGTCACTGCAGGTTTTCATCGCGGAATTTCTTATTGTTAGTATCTTCCTTTGAAGCGAATCCCAGCGCCAAACATGTTTCAAACAGATAGGGAACATGTCCTTAATACTAAGTAGTAAATAAAAGGATTATAACATGAGGTAGAGTGGGGATTTTAAGAAGATGCTCTTTTATCTAGAAAGTTTCTACTTTTCTGTTACCTTTCCTATATGCTTTTAAATTTATTTATTTTATTTTATTTTTGAGACAGTGTCTCGCTCTGTCGCCCAGGCTGGAGTGCAGTGGTGTGATCAAGGCTCACGGCAGCCTCGAACTCGTGGGCTCAAATGATCCTCCTATGTCAGCCTTCCAAGTAGCTGGGACTATGGGCATGGACCACCATGCCCCACTACGCCCTATTAATTTTTTTATTACTTTATTTTATTTTATTTATTTATTTTTGAGACAGAGTCTCGCTCTGTCACCAGGCTGGAGTGCAGTGGTGCAATCTCGGCTCACTGCAACCTCTGCCTCCCAGGTTCAAGCGATTCTCCTGTCTCAGCCTCCAGAGTAACTAGGACTACAGGTGTGCGCCACCAGACCCAGCTAATTTTTGTATTTTTAGTAGAGACGGAGTTTCTCCATGTTGGCCAGGATGGTCTTGATCTCTTGACCTCGAGATCCACCTGCCTCAGCCTCCCAAAGTGCTGGGATTACAGACATGAGCCACCATGCCCAGCCTATTTTTATTTTTGTAGAGACTGTGTCTTGCTATGTTACTCAGACTGGAGTGCATGGCTAGCTGGACTCGACCTCCCAAAGTGCTAGGATTACAGACGTGAGCCACCGGCCCGGCCTGTGTAACTGTCTATCATCTAGACCAGCTCTACCTGTCCCGTTTTATTTCCCTATATAGTTCCTGAGCGCTTTGTTTGTTTTGTTGTTTTTAACTCTCCAAACCTGTTTTCTCTTTCAGTGTCTCCCAGCCTCTTCTCTCCCTGAGTAAATCTTAACATCCCTCAGGGGCCAGCTCAAGCCTCCCTTCTCTTCCCAATCTTTTCTTCAGCTTCAGCACACATGAATCAGTAAAAACTTGAGCAAAAATATGCTGCTGAATTATTTCACGTCTGTTTCCCTTTTTGCCTCTGACTCTCTCCATCCACCCACTATCTCCATTTCCCAGCTGCGCTGGGAGCACAGACTGTATCTTCTTAACATGCTTCCCCCATAACTGCTAGTTTTTTGTTTTAGTTGCTTTGCAAACTGAATTTCCAATTTAAAGCTCTCATTCAACCCTTTTTCCTCTTTCAGTCATTTAACTAAGCCAATACCAGATTATTTTAATTGGTTTCAAGAGATGTTAATAAGTGTTAAATGAAGAAAAATCTAGATTTGGTCATCAAATGAGTTTGGGGAAAAGCTGATTAACTAAAAATAAAAATGTGTTTTCTGTAAGACTTCACTGGCTTTAATATGCTTGGCCTTCCCCAGAGTCGCTCGACCATGGCATCCGTTCGCGCTTGTGTAACATCTTTTGCCTTATTAGTGCTCCACAGAATAGACTTCGGTAAACACAGCTTCAAAGCTTTCTCTCACTGGAAGAAGCGTGGTGTGGTGAAAAGAATGAAATCATTTGGAGCCAGACAAACTTGGGTTTTAATGCATTTCACTACTTTCTAGCAACATGACTTTTATTAAATTACTTCACTCTCTGAGCCTATTTTCTCAGCTAAGAAGAAAAGATAATGTCACTTTGCAGAATTCTTGTAAAGATGAAAGGGAAGTATGTGCCTCCCTTAGAACCTCATTCCGTTTTCACCTATGTGGTCCTAAGTTACGTTGGTAAAAGGCCTAGAAATGGATAATAACTGGTACGAATCCTCATGCTTCCATCTGGAATGTTTGATTAAAGAGGTAATTTTTTAAAAATTTTTATTTATTGATCGATTTTTGAGACAGAATCTCACTGTGTCACCCAGGCTAGAGTACAGTGGCACGATCTCAGCTCACTGCAGCCTCCGTCTCCTGGGTTCAAACGATTCTCCTGCTTTAGCTTCCCACTGGGATTACAGGCCCGTGCCACCACTCCTGGCTGATTTTTGTATTTCTAGTAGAGATGGAGTTTCACCATGTTGCCCAGGCTGGTCTTGAACTCCTGACCTCAAGTGATCCACCCGCCTTGGGCTCCCAAAGTGCTGGGATTACAGCATGAGCCACCGCACCTGGCCAAGAGGCAATATTTTAATACCCTTCCAGCATCCTGGGAGTGACTAGCAGCCATCTGATTTCAGGGAATTCAGGACTTCATTGAAGCATTCTGAATTAGATCTCCAATTGTTTTGCAAAGTAACAGGAAAAGCCTTATTACTTTAACAACAACAAAAATGGAGCTTATCTGTCTCAAACAGAGAAAATTGTCTTTGTCCTAACAGGTACATTTTCATCATTTTTGTGGAGATGACTGGTTGTAGCAAGCAGTGCCCACCCTTGACTTCTCCAGCTGACCATAAACTGGTTGAATGAACAATCATATTTTTCCTGTTCCCCACTATATGTCCAGTGATGGCATAATGGCCAGAACATAAATACATACTAAAATAATTGTCTAGTGACTGAGTAAATAATAATTCATCATTCAAAGCAAAATATGCAAAAAAAAAAACCAAAGCAAAATATGC
This sequence comes from Rhinopithecus bieti, assembly GCF_001698545.2. Classification (NCBI taxonomy): domain Eukaryota; kingdom Metazoa; phylum Chordata; class Mammalia; order Primates; family Cercopithecidae; genus Rhinopithecus; species Rhinopithecus bieti. The sequence continues at coordinate 30,898 of NW_016802992.1, read as the reverse complement.
AAAAAAAAAAAAAAAAGCAAAATATGCAATATTAGATTATCAGGAACCTTAGAGATATTCTAAGCCAAACACTTTATTTTATAGGTGGGGAAATGAATTGTCAAATGATTTGCTACAAATTTTTTGGGACGGATTTTTTGTTTTGTTTAAAAAATAGGCCGGGTGCAGTGGCTCACAGCTGTAATCCCAGCACTTTGGGAGGATGAGGCAGGCAGATCGCCTGAGCCCAGGAGTTCAAGACCACCTGGGCAACATGGCAAAAACCCATCTCTACAAAAAATACAAAAGTTAGCCAGGCATGGTGGCACATGCCTGTAGTCCCAGCCACTTGGGAGGCTGAGGTGGAAGGATCACTGGAGCCTGGAAGGTCGAGATTGCAGGAGCGGTGGTTGTGCCACTGCGCTCCAGCCTGGGTGACAGAGCAAGAGACCCTATCTCAAAACAAAGAAATAACAACAACAACAATAAAACATTGTAGGGGCAGCAAAACTTTACCTTTACCCTCTCAGGCTCTCTGACTGTGTTTGAGAATTAAATTGATACAAGTGAGATTAACAGGAGAAAGGGCTGGGCAAGGTGGCTCATACCTGCAATCCCAATACCTTGGGTGGCTGAGGCAGGAGGATTGCTTGAGCCTGAGCCTGGGAGTTTGAGGTTGCAGTGAGCTATGATTGCACCACTGCACTCCAGCTGGACAAAAGAGTGAGACCCTGCCTCTAAAAACAAGAGAAAAGTATACAGATTTTTACATGTACATGGGAGCCCCCATAGGAAAAGCAAGATTCAAAGACATAACAAAAACTAAATGCTTCTATGGTAGGTTGAACTAAGAGTGACGGTTGTGGAAATGTGTCGGGAGGCCAAAGATACAAGTTAATTTAACAATTAACTTTTTTTCAGATTTTTCTCAGCCTTGACTCCACATCTCTGATGACTAGAACGTTTCTTCTCTCCTGGGACAAAGAAGGCAGTGTGCTCCTTTTGTATCAGCTGTTTCTCAAGTGCCTTTAGCTCAAAATAATCCTTATGCCAAAGTGGCATATTTTGGGGTGGCATCCTCTGCTACCCTTCAACATTTTTAAGTTTTAATTTTTAAAATTTTAAAATTAAAAAAATTTTTTGAGACAGACTCTGGCCCTGTCGCCCAGGCTGGAGTGCAGTAGTGTGATCTCGGCTCACTGCAACCTCCTCCTCCTGGGTTCAAGTGATTCTCCTGACTCAGCCTCCCAAGTAGCTGAGATTATAGACATGCACCATCATGCCCAGTTAATTTTTTTTTTTTCGTATTTTTAGTAGAGATGGGGTTTCACCATGTCGGTCAGGCTGGTCTCGAACTCCTGACCTCAGGTGATCCACCTGCCTCGGCCTCCCAACGTGCTGGGATTACAGGCGTGAGCCACCACACCCGGCCGTTCATCACGGTCTTTATGCATTTGAAAAATTGTTTGAATGGTTGGTGCTTCCCCAAAAGCCACAGATTATATTTCTTTCTCCAAACACTGGTAATATTTGTCATAAACAGGCATCACAATTAATCTGTTCTTGAAAATATTTCCTCTTTCTACTTCTCCAGTTTTTCATATTATTTTCTTCAAAAGTTACTTTAAAAAAAATCTGTGTGTTTTAGTTAAAACCATCCAGGTTCTGATTTCTCTGTTACTTAAACCCAAGGAACACCCTTAATGACAGCTCTTGAGATACAGTTACATGTCACTTCATGATGGGGAAACATTCTGAGAAATGACAATTTCATTGTTGTACAAACATCAGAGTGCACCTACACAAACCTGAATGGTATAGCCTACTACACACCTAGACTACATGCGATCGCCTGCTGCTCCTGGGTTACAAACCCGTGCAGGACGTTACGGTACCAAATACTGTAGGCACTTGTAACACAGTGGTGAGTACTTGTGTATCTAAACATAGAAAAGATACAGTAAACATGTGGTATGAAAGATAAAAAATGGTACCCCGGTCTAGGGCACTTACCAGGGATGGAGCTTGCAGGACAGGAAGTTGCTGTCAGTGAGGAGTGAGTGTGAAGCCCTAGGATGCTACTGTACTCTACTGTAGATTTTATCAACGCTGTACGCTTAGGCTACACTACATTTATAAAGAAATCAAGTAATTAGACTACGGCGTCAATGATGGCTATGTCACCAGGCAATAGGAATTTTTCAGCTCCTTTATAATCTTTGAGGACCATAGTTACATTTGCAGTCAGTAGTTGACCAAAACCTAGTTGCATAGCGTATGACTGCCCTGCAATTGCTGACTATAAGCTGTGTACTCAGATGCCATTGCGGTTTTTATTTATTTTCAACCTTTACCTCAAGACTCACACTTGCCTTCTGGCATTGTTATGTTAGATTCCAGAGGGCACAAGAGAGTTATAAGCTTCTTTCAGTCAATGGTATTGCAGATATTGCTCATGAGCTGTAAATCTGTCACCTGCCTGAGGCTCCCTGCCTCTTAGGAAACCCGGGTAAGAAAAGTTGGTTCCAGCCGGGCGCGGTGGCTCACGCCTGTAATCCCAGCACTTTGGGAGGCCGAGGCGGGCAGATCACAAGATCAAGAAATCGAGACCATCTGGCCAACATGGTGAAACCCTGTCTCTACTAAAAATACAAAAATTAGCTGGGCGTGGCGGTGGGCACCTGTAATCCCAGCTACTCGGGAGGTTGAGGCAGGAGAATCACTTGAACCCAGGAGGCGGAGGTTGCAGTGAGCCAAGATCGCGCCACTGGACTCCAGCCTGGCGACAGAGCAAGACTCTGTCCCAAAAAAAAGACAAGTTGGTTCTGTAGTAGAAAGTGATGGAAATGAGGACAGTCAAGTCTGATGTTCCATTGAGGGAACAGGTCACCCATTTTAACAAATGCTTTGTGCCATGTTTATTAGATAGATTCTCAGTCTTACTTTGTTTGGTAAATTTATTTTATTTTAATTTTCTTTTTTTTTTTTTTGAGACAGAGTCTTGCTCTGTTGCCCAGGCTGGAGTGCAACGGTGTTATCTTGGCTCACTGCAACCTCTTCCTCCTAGGTTCAAGCGATTCTCTTGCCTCAGCCTCCCGAGTAGCTGGGACTATAAACATGCGCCACCACGCCTGGCTAATTTTTGTGTTTTTAGTAGAGATGGAGTTTCACCATGTTGGCTGGGCTGGTCTTGAACTGCTGACTTCAGGTGATCCACCCGCCTCAGCATCCCAAAGTGCTGGGATTACAGGCGTGAGCCACCGCACCCAGTCTGGTGAATTTATTTTAATCTTATTGAGCTTACACATCTTATTTTAATTATGGTGTTTGCATGGTGTTTTAAGTTTTCAGTGCATTTTAAATTGCTTGTCAAAACAATATCTCTTCTTGGTTTAAATTGTATTGTGACGGGGTAGGGCTTGTTTTGATTTTTGCCTTTTCTGATGTTTACTTCTTGGGTCTTCTACATGGTTCTTTAATAAACTTTGGGTAGATTTGTTGGATTTGATGAGGCATAAGTGTAGGTGATGTAGTATCAATTTTTCACTATGTGCTGTTTCTGAAAAAAATTATTTTTAATTTGTATGCATTTCCATTTTTTGTAGCGATGGGGTCTCATTATGTTGCCCAGGCTGGTTTTGAACTCCTAGCCTCAAGTGATCCTCCTGCTGTGGCCTCCCAAAGCAGTGGGATTACAGGCATGAGCGATGGTGCACAGACCAAAATTAAAACAAGACGTTAACTAGGATGTTGTATGTGGAGAGCCAGCAATGGAATGTATCAAATAAAATTCGGTATGCCCTAAACCACTCTTCTGAAAATGAGTTAAAGATCTTTAGGATTTAGAAATGAATTATTTCTTTTTCTTTTTCTTTTTTTGAGACGGAGTCACTCTGTCGCCCAGGCTGGAGTGCAGTGGCCACATCTCAGCTCACTGCAAGCTCCGCCTCCCGGGTTTACGCCATTCTCCTGCCTCAGCCTCCCGAGTAGCTGGGACTACAGGCGCCCGCCACCGCGCCCGGCTAGATTTTGTATTTTTTTTTTAGTAGAGACGGGGTTTCACCGTGTTAGCCAGGATGGTCTCGATCTCCTGACCTCGTGATCCGCCCGTCTGGGCCTCCCAAAGTGCTGAGATTACAGGCTTGAGCCACCGCGCCTGGCCTAGAAATGAATTATTTATTAGCAGACCACATGATTAGTACAGAAAACAATAAAGAACTGTAATGAAACTACAATTACATGGTTAAAACTCTAAATCATGATTCTTTTTTGTTTTTGAGACAGGGTCTTGCTCTGTCTCCCAGGCTGGAATGCAGTGATGCAATCCCGGCTCACTGCAACCTTCCCCTCCTAGGTTCAAGCGATTCTCCTGCCTCAGCCTCCCAGGTAGCTGGAATTACAGGCACTTGACACCACACCCAGTTAATTTTTGTATTTTTAGTAGAGATGAGGTTTTGCCATGTTGGCCACGCTGGTTTTGAACTCCTGACCTCAGGTGATCCACCCACCTCAGCCTCCCAAAGTGCTGGGATGACAGGCGTGAGCCACGGCGCCCGGCCTAAATCATGATTCTGTGGGAGTATTTTTCTAGTACAGTGCTACTTTGTTTCAGTTGCATATCATTATTTGTTCAGTGGTTCATCCATCAAATATTTATTGAATATTTGGGGTCGGCCTCATTCAAGCCACAGCTTAAGAAGACCAGTGTCTGTGTCCCTCAGCAAAGTAATCAGAACAACATAATTCAATGAAAACATTTTTTCTTCTTTTAAATTTTATTTATTTTTAAAAAACATTTTTTTGTTTGAAATATTTTTATAAAGGCAACTTTAAAATTACAGTTGTCTCATAAGTATCTTACTGACAACTACAATAAACACTTAGCATTCTGTTCAGTCATAGAAATGTTCTAACCCCACATTCTGGTTTTGGTTCAGCCATTAATTCACTAGAAGTGGTTGGGTCATTCCCCACCAGTTGAATAAAAGGCGGCACTTTTTCAAATGACAGCTCTATAATCATCTTTTAGACTTCCGTTACTCATATGATTCTGAATTTCCTTATTTTATTTTTTTTCATAGTCAGAGATAATGTTTAATTTTTTTTTCACATCCAATTGACTTCTTTAAAAAAAAAATCATAGAGACAGTGTCTCACCATGTTGCCCAGGTTGGTCTAGAACTCCCAGGCTCAAGTGATCCTCCCGCCTCGGCCTCCCAAAGTGCTGGGATTACAGGTGTGAGCCACCATGCCCAGCCCCTAAATTCTCTTATTTTAAAAAGGCCTAATTTTAAAGTTAGGTAACTACCCTTCATTACCTTAATTACAGATCATGAAAGTTTAATGCACTTGGCAAATTTTATTTTATTTTAATATTTTTATTTTTATTAATTTTGGAGACAGAGTCTCTCTCTGTGGCCCAGACTGGAGTGCAGTGGTGCAATCTTGGCTCACTGCAACCTATAAAAATAAGTATTTTTATTTTTTTAATTTCCCACAACACCGACATAAACACTTGGCAAATTTAATTGTATTTATTTATTATTTCTGGAAACAGAGTCTCACTCTGTCATCCAGGCTGCTCTTGAAGTCCTCAGCTCAAGCTAGCCTCCTGCCTCTGCCTCCCAAAGTACTGGGATTACAAGTGTGAGCCACTACGTCCAGTCTATTATGCAATCTTTTAATTCTATCTCAAATATAAATTGCCTCTTCGGTGGAGCAGCTTTTGGAAAATAGACCCTTGATAAATCTTTTTTTTTTTCTTTTTTTTTTTGAGACGGAGTCTCGCTCTGTTGCCCAGGCTGGAGTGCAGTGGCACGATCTCTGCCTCCCAGGTTCACGCCGTTCTCCTGCCTCTGCCTCCCGAGTAGCTGGGACTACAGGCACCCGCCACCTCGCCCGGCTAATTTTTTGTATTTTTGGTAGAGACAAGGTTTCACCGTGTTAGCCAGGATGGTCTCAATCTCCTGACCTCGTGATCCACCTGCCTCGGCCTCCCAAAGTGCTGGGATTACAGGAGTGAGCCATCACACCTGGCCGACACTTGATAAATCTTTAGTAAATAAGGCTGGGGAGATGGCATTCCAGCGGAGTAGAGAGTAGTGAGTGGGAAATTTTAACCTCCAAAAAAGAAGGGTGGAGACAAATACACCAGAACCATAGTCTAAGAATTATTCTCTTTGAGTTACAGTCTTCAAAGATAAGAAAAGAAGATGAAGAGTTTTGGCTGGGCATGGTGGCTCACGCCTGTAATCCCAGCACTTTAGGAGGCCGAGGCAGGCAGACCACTTGAAGTCAGGAGTTCAAGAACAGCTTGGCTAACATGATGAAATCCCGTCTCTACAAAAAATACAAAACTTAACCGGGAGTGGTGGCCGGCACCTGTAATCCCAGCTACTTGGGAGGCTGAGGCAGGAGAATCGCTTGAACCAGGAGGTGGGAGGTGCAGTGAGGCGAATCACACCATTCAATCCAGCCTGAGTGACAGAGCAGGACTCTGCCAAAAAAAAAAAAAAAAAAAAAAAAAAAAAGCCGGCGTGCGTGGCTGGAAGCCTTAATCCCAGCACTTTGGGGAGGCGAGATGGCGGATCACGAGGGTCAGGAGATCAAGACCATCCTGGCTTAACACGGTGAAAACCTTGTCTCTACTAAAATACAAAAAATAGCCTGGGCGAGGTGGTTGGGCGGCCTATAGTCCCAAGCTACCTCGGGAGGCTGAGGCAGGAAAATGGCGTACCGTGAACCCAAGGCGGAGCTTGCAGTGAGCTGAGATTCCGGCCACTGCACTCCACCTGGGCAACAGAGCTAGACTCCGTCTCAAAAAAAAAAAAAAAAAAAATCAGGATTTTTCAGTTTGAAAGATTATGAAGGTTTCAAAGAGTGAAATACAGTCCTGCACTTTGTGAGACTCAGATGGAGTCATGCTGCAGAAACACTAAAGGATAAAATGATGTGTGAAAAACAATTTTGGCAAACTTGAGTGTAATTCCAGCTGATATATCATAGAAACCATTTAAATAGTATCAATCTCAATAAGATGTTCAATGACAGTTGTTGGTGAAGTCCTTAAGAATTAAGTGCTTTTGTAAACATTATTTAATTAGAATCATTTCTTTCCTTTGGTATTTTGGGAGACAGGCTTCAAACCTGCACACTGTCAACCTCCTGGAATGGAGAAGATCTGAAACAGTATCTCCAACTTCCTGTCAGCCTTCAACTCCCCTGAGACCATCAGGCGCCCACAGGCCAAGAACATCCAGAGTGGGCCATGTGCTATTCTAGACCGGACTCCTAACACAAATGCAATAGGCTTAACCCCATTAGCACATTAGTTTTTAAAATTTGTTTTGAGATGGAGTCTCGCTCTGTCGTCCAGGCTGGAATGCAGTGGCGCAGTCTCGGCTCACTGCAACGTTTGCCTCCTGGGTTCAAGCGATTCTCCTGCCTCAGCCTCCCAAGTAGCTGGGATTACAGGCGCCCATCACCACACCCGGCTAATTTTTGTACTTTTAGTAGAGATGGGGTTTCACCATGTTGACCAGGCTGGTCTCGAACTCCTGACCTCAGGTGATCCTCCCGCTTTGGCCTCCCAAAGTGCTGGGATTACAGGCATGAGCCACCACGCCCAGCCAACACATTATTTAAAAGCAGTATTCTCCTGATACTTTCCTTGAAAATAAGAAACACTTTGAGAAGCACTGTTTTTTGTTGTTGTTGTTGTTGTTTGTTTGTTTTTAGATTGAGGGTCTTGCTCTGTTGTCCAGCTGGCTGTATCATAGCTCACTGTAACCCGGAACTTCCAGGCTCAAGTGATCCCCCCACCCCAGCCTCCTGAGTAGCTAGGACTACAGGTACATGCCAACACACCTGGCTAATTTTTGGAGACAGAGTCTTACTCTGTTGCCTGGGCTGGAGTGCAGTGGTGCTATCTGGGCTCACTGCAACCTCCACCTCCTGGGTTCAAATGATTCTTCTGCCTCAGCCTCCTGAGTAGCTGGGATTACAGGTGTGTACCACCATGCCCAGCTAATTTTGTATTTTTAGTAGAGACAGGGTTTCACTATACTGGTTGGGTTGGTCTTGAACTCCCAACCCCAGGTGATCTGCCCACCTCAGCCTCCCAAAGTGCCGGGATTACAGGCATGAGCCACTGCGCCTGGCCTACAAACTTTTTTGTAGAGGCGAGGACTCACAATGTTGCCCAGGCTGGTCTCATACCCCAGGCCTTAAGTGACCCTCCCACCTTAGCCTCCCAAAGCACAAGGATTACAGGTGTGAGCCACTCGATCAGCCAGGAAACAGTGTATTGAAATATGACAAGTCTTGAATTTAGGCAAAAAAGATGTAAATTTGAATTCTGATCTCTGATGCTATCCTATGCAACTTGTGCATCCATAGATAAAGACCTTCAGCTACCTAAGCCTCAGTTTCCTTATCTATTGTGAGGATTGTGTGTGAAAACACATAGTAAGCTGAACTGCTACCAAACATGTGCAATAGCAAATATTGTTCTTATTTCTGTAGCTTCAATGAGTTATCTGATATGCAACAAATTGCGATAGTATGGAAGATATTTCTCCACTGGTTTGGGTGAATTATTCTACATAAATGTCAGGCTATATCCATCACTGTACTATGGTTTCTCTTTTGAGTTGCTGGTCACTGGTTTTGAATGTTAGCCGACCTAATGTATAATTGCGTATATAATAATAGATTATCAGAGTCAGGCCCTTAAAAATCACCTCCTCCATCTTGTTTCAGGGTGAAGATTTTTCCTCAAAATCATTTTTAGTTGTTGGTGAACCCAGACAGACAACCAGCAGCAGCCCCTCAGTCCCTGTCTCTCTTCTTCCTCCTTAGAAGAAAAGAAATTACCCTTACGGTACAACTGCAAACAAAATCATTATCGCACCCGCTTTAAAACATCAACATGGATAATTAGATAGGAAACAAAACACAGTTTACATATGAAAGAGAAACAAAACACTTCCAGCTTAATGAACTAGAAATAAAATCTTACACTATAATGGCTACTATTATCTGCTGTGTTAGCACCAAGTTAATGGAAGGGGCACTCCAGACAAAGGAAGTTAATGAATCATGGTGCTATCCGCACATGCTTGAGAAGCCTGGTGCCTTGAAATAGGAAATGGAACAAGGGTCCATTACAGCATCTGTCACGCTATGTTCTAATTACTTTTTGTAAATTATTTTCCCGACTACTGTGAGCTTTGTTAGGACAAAAAAAAAAAAAAAGTCTTTGTCATCTTTTTCTCCTCAATGTTTAGCAAAGCACTAGCATAGAGTCGGCATTCAGTTTTTTTTTTTTAGACTCAGGGTCTCACTCTCTTACCCAGGCTGGAGTGCAGTGGTGCTATCATAGCTCACTGCAACCTCAAACACCTGGGATCAAGGGATCCTCCTGCCTCAGCCTCCCAAGTAGCTGGGACTACAGGCACGCGCCACCATGCCTGGCTAATTTTAAAAATTTTTTGTAGAGACAGGGTCTCCCTGTATTGCCCAGGCTGGGTTGTGAACTCTTGGCCTCAAGTGATTCTCCTGCCTCAGCCTCCACAGTCACTGGGATTACAAGCATGAGCCACCACACTCAGCTGTTTTTGTTTGTTTGTTTGCTTGCTTGTTTTGAGTCAGAGTCTCGCTCTGTCGCCCAGGCTCAAGTGCAGTGGCATGATCTCAGCTGTCTGCAACCTCTGCCTCCCGGGTTCAAGTGATTCTCCTGCCTCAGTCTCCCAAGTACCTGGGATCACGGGTGCGTGCCATGCCCGGCTGATTTTTGTATTTTTAGTAGAGACAGGGTTTCGCCACGTTGACCAGGCTGGTCTCAAACTCATGACCTTAGGTGATCTGACCACCTCAGCCTACCAAAGTGCTGGGATTACAGGCATGAGTCATCCTGCTCAGCCTGTTTTTATTTTTATTTATTTATTTATTTTTAGATGGAGTCTTGCTCTGTTGCCAGGCTGCAGGGCTGCAGTGCAGTCACACAATCTCGGCTCACTGCAACCTCCACCTCCTGGGTTCAAGTGATTCTCGTGCCTCAGCCTCCCGAGTAGCTGGTATTACCGGCACCTGCCACTATGTCTGGCTAATTTTTGTATTTTCAGTAGAGATGGGGTTTCGCCACATTGACCAGGCTGGTCTCGATCTCCTGACCTTGTGATCCGCCTGCCTCGGCTTCCCAAAGTGCTGGGATTAGAGGCGTGAGCCACCGCGCCCGGCCAATACCTCTTCTGTTCTATTCATGGAGTTAGGACAACCAAACAAAAGGGGAAAAAAAGAGATACCTCAACGGAAACGAACACGGGAGAACAATCTTCCTTCCACATCCATTAGAAATGGATTCTGTGAGAGGCAGGTTTTAACGGAGAGCTTGGGCTGACTCCGCTCGACCTGGTGGAAATTCGCCTCACTGAGCGGGAGTCCAGGCACCGTATTCAAGAGGCGACAGAACCTCCGCAGGGTCTTCAAAGCAGCTCGATGGTCAACAACTGGACCCTGAAAAAAAGAAAGAAAAGCAGCTCAAAGTTCCGAGTGGCTCCTTGGGATATGATTTACGCTGAGGTGTTAAACCGATTCTCACTGAAGACTTGTTTGCATTGGAGACGTCTTTCTGTCCCTTGTCATTTCAGATTCATGCAGGTGTGAGCCACTGCGCCCGGCCTCTGAGAGGTTTTAGATGGCAAAAAGATGAAGTGATCTAAAGTTATATAATAGTTCCATAAACATGGGAGGTTTGAGCTTTCATTTTTCAGCTCATTGTCATTCCCCAAAAGAGTGACCAATGAAAACGCTCCGCCCGTCACACCTGATGAGGCTATCATCCTCCTGTCACTGCATTTTAGTCTCTTCACCTTCCTAATCCCCACGTCTTGGTTGCTGATTTTCCTTGAGTCTATCCACCACTATATGATAGAGTGTCTCCCATCCACACCATGACAACCTCTCCCTACAACGTGAATGTACTTTCATTCTCTTTCAAAGCCTTTGCCTGTGTGCCTTTCCTCTTTTCTGAACCACATGGTCCCCATTATGTTCTCAATTCTTATGCCATCTGATTTCTTACTCATTTTTAGCCTTCTGATAAATTTTCATGCCCTCTCGGACTTTTACTTATCTCCTGGCATTTTATGTAGCCAACAACTGCACTCATTTGTGAAGGTTGAAAGGAGGGGTGATGAGAGAGATGGCCTCTGGCTCTAGCCAGGCAGGCCCTCTCCTGGCGACAGCACCACAAACCTGGCTCCAGTCTTGCTCTTGGAGAAAACGTGGTCATACCAGGACTCCTAGAGCTCATCTGTCTCAAGGAGACTGACTTGGGGGAACCACAATCCTAAGAAGTGTATCTAGAAATGAAAATTCTAACTTACTGATTTATAATAGTGGACACTTCTTTGCCTTAACTGGGATTCCTGTATGCTCAATCCAGAGAACCCTCTTTTCAGATAGTGAGATATGCAGGAAACTGAGTAATCAAAATATTGCTTGGTGAACATGAAATCAAGCAGTAAAAGGAGTGATGGGGTTGTTTTTTTTTTGTGGGGAGGTTGCTTTTTTTTTTTTTTCAGAGACAGACCCTCACTTTGTTGCCCAGGCTGGAGTGCAGTGGCTGTTTACACGCACTGTCATGCCTGTCATATAGTATGCACCACAGCCTCACAATCCTGGGCTCAAACAAGCCCCCTGCTTCACCTCTTGAGAAGCCGGGACTATTGGCATGCACCACTGCACATGGGGTAGGGATTGTTTTGAAGGTTTGGGAAGACTGGTGACTCACAATTGCCTCTCAACAGAGAACAGTCTGTTCTAGATCAACACAGCCAACTCTGGGTCTCCGACTTCCTTTCCCACACTAGAGCTGCGACTGCCATTCTAAGCACAAGGTCATTCTGCACAGGGTACAGTACAACAGATTGGGTTTTTGCTGATGAAGCTACAATCAGGCTTTTCTCCCTGGCATTGTTTCTGGGACACTGTGAGTGGTGTTTCCATGCATCTCAACCACATGTTTATTCACACAATCTCTTGATTTAATCCCACGGATGGATAATTCTATCCATAATGGGTACGGACACCACTTGCTTTATTTTCGCAGGACAATCTTATCCCTTACTTTAATTTCTCATGCTCACCTCCATGAATTACTATGTACCAGTATCAAAGCCTTCTATAATTCTAATGGAACACTTAAACAAGTAGCTGTTGTTTTCCTTTTTTTTTTTTTTTTTTTTGAGACGGAGTCTTGCTCTGTCGCCCAGGCTGGAGTGCAGTGGTGGGATCTCGGCTCACTGCAAGCTCTGCCTCCCCGGTTTATGCCGTTGTCCTGCCTCAGCCTCCCGAGTAGCTGGGACTACAGGCGCCGCCACCTCGCCCGGCTAGATTTTTGTATTTTTTTGGTAGAGACGGGGTTTCACCGTGTTAGCCAGGACGGTCTCGATCTCCTGACCTCGTGATCCGCCCGTCTTGGCCTCCTAAAGTGCTGGGATTACAGGCTTGAGCCACCGCGCCTGGCCCAACAAGTAGCTCTTGTTTTTCTAATGTAACATATATGCTGCCAAATTATTGCAAGGAACGGGACAAGGAAAGCCCTGTGGCAGGAGAAACCCCTGCAGAGTTGTTTGCAGAGTCATTCCTTGAATACTGGAAAGATAATGCGGTATTGGGAAAGAGCACAGTTTGGTTGGAATTCTGTCTCCACCACTCATTACCTGTGAGGCGATGAGTGACATCGTTGACCTTTTCTTTTCTTTCTTTTTTTTTTTTTGAGACAGGACCTCACTCTGTCACTCAGACTGGATCACAGTGGCGTGATCTTGGCTCACTGCAACCTCCACTTCCCAGGCTCAAGCAGCTCTCCTGCCTCAGCCTCCTGAGTCGCTGGAATTACAGGCGTGCACCACCACGCCCGGCTAATCTTTGTATTTTCGGTAGAGACGAGGTTTCACCATGTTGGCTAGGCTGGTCTTGAACTCCTGACCTCAAATAATCCACCTTCCTCGGCCTCCCAAAGTGCTGAGATTACAGGCGTGAGCCACTGTGCCCGGCTGTAATTGACCTTTTCTCAGCCAGTGCCACTCCAAGTGTGGTTCCCAAACTGTCTGTACAAGTCTGCAAGGAGATAAAGAGATTGTACCAGAAAATAAAATCACCCATGTCACTCAACACACTACTTAATTTGGCTGACTTTTTTTCCAAAGTCAGACTTTCTCAATGAAGGAAACAGTACCTTGATTTACATTCTGTCCCAGGCTCCTTAGCAATAAAATTAGAAAGTAAGGCTAACCTCACAGGGCGGCTGCTGTAGAGATTAAATTAATGGTGATACATGAAAAGTGTCTGGCACGATGTGTGTACAATAAATAGTTTTTTTAGTGTGTCTGAGTTGTACAATTTAGCACTAAAAGCAAACTTTTCAAGCAAGTTTAAAACCAGCAACAGGTTCGTAAGAGAGGTAAGAGGCTAAGGGCTTTATAACCTGCTGTTCGCCTCATTGCTCTGAAGACCCTAAGCCTTGCCTCTCCCTAAGCATCTATTCCCTCATCTGTAAACTGAAATAATAATAGCGCCCACCTCACAGAGCTGTTCTGAGAACGAAATCACATACCCTATGTAAAACACCTAGAATACTGCCAGATATTTAGTAGGTGTTTGATGAATATTGGTTTCCTTTTTGCACTTCAACGGCATTGAGATGCTTTCAAGAATATTTGCATGATGTTTAGGGAAACAGCTACCACATGCAAAACTTTTCTAATGGTAACAGCAACTCCAGAACTCCAGAAAAGAATTAAAGATTGGAGTAATGAGACAGAAGGAAAATGAAAATGGAAATACCATATTATGGTATTTTTTTTTTAAAGTAATTCTGTGAGAGGCAGGTGGAATTTTTAGCTCTGGTTGAATCCATTTATGTTGGATCTAGTGAGACTAATATCTCCTAAAGAGCTCTATCTCTTGGGCCAGGCCTGGTAGTTCACACTTGTAACCCCAGCACTTTGGGAGGCCGAGGGAGGCAGATCATATCATCTGAGGTCAGGAGTTTGAGACCAGCCTGGCCAACATGGCAAAAACCCACCCATATTAAAAAGACAAAAATTAGTCGGGCATGTTGGCACATGCCTGTCATCCCAGCTACTTGGGGGGCTGACGTAGGAGACTCGCTTGAACCAGGGAGGTGGAAGTTGCGGTCAGCTGAGATCGCGCTGGCGACAGGAGCAAGCTGGTCTTCAAAAAAAGGAAAAAAAAAAAAACACAAAACGACAACAAGAAAAAGGCCTCCATCTCTTGCGAACCGTGGGTTTTCCTAACCCGAACCTGAGGCCGTGCACTGTTCTTATTCCTTACAGGTTCCCAAAAGTGACTGATCTTTCCACCTCATCAAAGGTCCCTCACTTCCCCCCACACCCTCTTGCTATGGAGTTTGTGGTCAGTGTGACTTTTTGAGATATTATTTTTTTACTTTGCAAACAAATGGAAAAGACGAATTACTTCTCTATTATATAGTATAACCATCAATTACATACTAACAATTTTGTCTTTAAATATAATCATATAAAAGTGATATTCTGTAGCAGGAAAATGTATACGGAATTAATCTGGCTTCAGATTTACTGCTTAAGTAGTATTTTTATTATCTTATGCCACAGAAGAGATATTTGTGTCTTTATTTTTAAAGTGGCTATGTGCCCCATTTTACGAAATAAAATCTTATTGTACTAAAGTCATATATTAGGCTTCAATTACTGAAAGCCAAATGAATTCATGAGCTCTTGATGTAACTCATAAAACAGTCTATGGATTAAAAGGAGAATATGTTTCCCCACTTTTATCTGGTTGCCTTCTGCTTTTGCTTAGTTTCATAATTTGCGACCTTTTCGGAGAAAGACAAAATTGGTGTGTGCTTATGACCAAGGACTGTGCTTGAATATACAACTAGGAAGGCCTCTCAAATGGTTTAAAAATAATTACTGAAAAGATTTAGACTTGCCAGTCTTTTTGATTATACATAATCCTTTAAAAATAATCCACCCAAAGGCCGGGTGTGGTGGCTCAAGCCTGTAATCCCAGCACTTTGGGAGGCCAAGGTGGGCGGATCACCTGAGGTCAGGAGTTTGAGTCCAGCCTGGCTAACATGATGAAACTTCATTTCTACTAAAAACATTAAAAAATAGCTGGGTGTGGTGGCACGCTCCTGTAATCCCAGCTACTCGGGAGGCTGAGGCAGGAGAATTTCTTGAAGCCAGGAGGCAGAGGCTGCAGTGAGTACAGATTTTGTCACTGCCCTACAGCCTGGGCAACAAGAGTGAAACTCTGTCTCAAAACAAACAAACAAGCAAACAAAAAAACAAAAAACCCCAAAATCCACCCAATATAGAAACAGATGACAATTACAGGGATTTGTAAAGCTATTCACACTTCGTTGCTCTCCTGGCTCTGTCTCTTCCTAGTTGAGCAGCTTTGGACAAGGTACTTGACCACTCTGTGTCTCAGTTTCTTCATTTGTAAAATTCAAAAAGACAGTAGTTTCATCCTCCTAGGATTATTGTGAAAATTAAATGAGTAAACATGTAAAACACTTAAAGCAGTACTTGTCACCTAGCAAGTCTCAAGAAGTATTAGCTATTCTTACGACCACTCCAAACTGAAAAATATTAAACAGGTATACCTTATTTCTCTTTTTTTTTTTTTTTTTTTTTTTTTTTTTTGAGGCGGAGTCTCACTCTGTCGCCCGGACTGGAGTGCAGTGGCCAGATGTCAGCTCACTGCAAGCTCCGCCTCCCGGGTTTACGCCATTCTCCTGCCTCAGCCTCCCGAGTAGCTGGGACTACAGGCGCCCGCCACCTCGCCCAGCTAGTTTTGTATTTTAGTAGAGACGGGGTTTTACCGTGTTAGCCAGGATGGTCTCGATCTCCTGACCTCGTGATCCGCCCGTCTCGGCCTCCCAAAGTGCTGGGATTACAGGCTTGAGCCACCGCGCCCGGCCTTATTTCTCCAGTCATGTCGACTTGTTTACTACCAAACAATATACAGTTAGTAATAAAACAAAGGTATGACTTCATGTTCCTTTTATTACAGAATGAGTGCAATTTGTATTGTAGGAATATTGTGCTTTTTACTCAGTTTAACTGTTGTCATACAGTTGGTCTGAAATGGAGGCACCAAGACACCCTCAGTACGTGTCCTTATGTCATCATTGTAGAAATCACCCGAGCCCTTGGGCCTGGACTCTTGGTCTCTGTTATGGGCTGAACTGTGTTCCTCAAAAAGGTATGTTGAAGTCCTAACCCCGGTATCTCAGAATGTGACCTTTTTCGGAAAGAGTCATCGCAAGTGCAATTAGTTAAGTCGTCATACTGGAATAGGGTGGGTCCTAATCCAATGAGAAGGGAAAACAGAGACATGGAGAGGAGATGGCCACGTCAACTGTGGTGGAGGTTGGAGTGATGTGGCCACAAGTCAAGGAATGTCTGGGGCCACCCGAAGCTGGGCGAGGCAAGGAAGGATGCTTCCCTAGAGGCGTTGGCGGAAGCCAGGCCCTGAGGACACCTTGATTTCAGACTTTGAGCCTCCAGAATTGAGATAATACATTTCTGACGTTTGAAGGCACATCGTTTGTGGTGTTTTGTTACAGCAGCCTTAGGAGACTATTACATGCTCCTAGACCAGAAACTAGAACAAAGAGGCCAGTCTCAGGTCAACCACAGAGGCCTGGTCCTTAGCTACAAAGATCCAAGGTGTCAGGAAAGCCAGGTTCTGTGTGGAGGAGGCTTTCTGTGGGAACTGCTGAGACCTGGTAAGGCAGGTGCTGGCAGAGCTCGGCCAGCCCTTTGGGACGAGAAAGGGACAGAAGGAGCCCCATAGGCTTCGTCAAAGAGGTTCCCTGACCACCCTACCTAGGGTGGTCTTTATCCTCTTACCTTGCTTTCTCTTCATAGCACCAGTTTATCTTCATTTACTGTCTGGCTTCCCCAGTACCACTATATTTTGTTGAGACAGGGTCTCGCTCTGTCGCACATGCTGGAGGGCAATGTGTGATCTTGGCTCACTGCAGCTTTGATCTCCCAGGCTCAGGCGAGTCTCCCACCTCAGCCTCCTGAGTAGCTGGGACTACAGTCATATGTTACCACATCTGGCTAATTTTTGTATTTTTAGTAGAGACAGGATTTTGCCTTGTTGCCCAGGCTGGTCTCGAACTCCTAGCCTCAAGTGATCTGCCTGCCTCGGCCTCCCAAAGTGCTGGGATTATAGGCGTGAGCCACTGTGCCCAGTCCCCAGTACACTTCTACCACCAGAGTGGAAGCTCTATGAAAACAGGGACCACAGATGATCATTTCCAGTTTTCTTTAGTGTGCTTTGTATTTTGCACAGGTGATTGAAACATTTTTATTTACTTTGTGTCTCCCTGCAGTTTGCAAGTTGTTCCCCAGCCCCCCCCTTTTTTCATTGAGACGGAGTCTCGCTCTGTCCCCGGACTGGAGTGCAGTGGCCAGATCTCGGCTCACTGCAAGCTCCATCTCCTGGGTTCCCGCCATCCTCCTGCCTCAGCCTCCCGAGTAGCTGGGACTACAGGCGCCGCCACCTCGCCCGGCTAATTTTTGTATTTTTAGTAGAGACGGGTTTTCACTGTGTTGGCTGGGATGGTCTCGATCTCCCGACCTCGTGATCCGCCCGCCTCGGCCTCCCAAAGCGCTGGGATGACAGGCGTGAGCCACCGCGCCCGGCCTGTTGTTTTAATATCCTTTGTCTGATTAAAGAGGAAAAACTATAAACCTTCTATAAAGTTTTGTTCACAGATCATCTCTCCAGCACATATTAGGTATTCAATGAATATCTGTTGAATGAATGACTAGAATAAATAATGTTATGCTTTTTTTTTTTTTTTTTTGAGGCAGGGTCTCACTCCGTTGCCCAGGCTGGAGTACAGTGGTGCAATCATAGCTTACTGCAAGCTTGAACTCCTAGGCTCAAGTGATCCTCCCTCCTCAGCCTCTTGAGCAGCTGCGGCTACAGGTGCATTCCAGCATGTTTCCTTTATTCTCCATATTTAATTCACCTTTTATTCCTCAACAGTATTCAGCAACTTCTTTTTAGAAACTATTGACTTTTGACCAGGTGCAGTGGCTCACATCTGTAATCCCAGGACTTTGGGAGGCTGAGGCAGGAAAATCACTTGGGCCCAGGAGTTCAAGAGTTCAAGCCCAGCCTGGGAAACAAAGTGGGCCCTATCCCTATAAATTTTGTTTTAAAAAAGAAATTATTGCCAGTCTCAGCCACATTGAAGAAAACCTAGGAAAAGGATTTGACCCTACTTGAGCCACAGTTTAGAAGGGCATGTCCACACCACAATTCTCTGAGGTTCCCAACGGTCAGATTGTAATACTTTCCTAGACTTTTGGTATAATACTAAGTTTGCTGTACTCTCCTAGATATTTTCTTGTCATACGCTCAACTTCAGGCCTCCTCTGGAGGGAGGCTTAAGGGAACATTGGCAGATTCCAATGTATTTAAATAATTAACATGACATTCCTAGCTATTGCTTTATTCATTGATGAATTTTGGAATGTCATTAAAAACTGTAAATTTGGACCTAGATGCTGATTGTTTATTTTCAGAAAACCTACAGAATAACCTCAGTAACAAAGTGGGCGGGGCACGGTGGCTCACGCCTGTAATCCCAGCACTTTGGGAGGCTAAGGTGGGCGGATCACGAGGTCAGGTGATTGAGGCCATCCAGGCTAACACAGTGATACTCCGCCTCTAGTAAAAAAATACAGGAAGTTAGCCAGGCATGGTGGCAGGCACCTGTAGTCCTAGCTACTCGGGAGGCTGAGGCAGGAGAATCGCTTGAACTGCACTCCAGCTCTGGGTGACAGAGCAAGACTCCGTCTCAAAAACAAACAAACAAACAAAAAACCAACAAAGAAACTGGGGGGGCACAGTGGCTCATGCCTGTATCCCAGCACTTTGGGAGGCCAAAGTAGGTGAGTCACCTGAGGTCAGGAGTTCAAGACCAGCCTGACCAATGTGGTGAAACCCCGCCTCTACTAAAAATACAAAAATTAGCTGGGCATGGTGGTGGGCACCTGTAATCCCAGCTACTCAGGAGGCTAAGGCAGGAGAATCACTGAACCCAGGCGGTGAAGGTTGCAACGAGCCGAGATTGCACCACGGCACTCTAGCCCGGGCAACAGAGCGAGACTCTGTCTCAAACAAACAAACAAACAAACAAAAACAAAGAAACCTAAAACTCAGGGTAAGCGTAGAGCTTGCGACTCTGCTAAGATTCAACGGTGCCCTAGAGGATAGCCATTCAGTATTATCATAAATCCTGAAGTCTTCCATTTTGCCATCCTTAAAACAACTGTTTCTGAGCACAAGGATGCCGGCACATGAATGAACAAATGACTCCAGTTTGTCCTCAACTGGACAGACTGTCTTGCCAATCAGTTCAACCCTAAAGCTACAGAAGGATCTTGTCCTGAATTTCCCTGAGAGCCAACAGCAGTAACAACTGTTAAACCAGAAGAATAAAAACCCAAGTATTGGCACACACTCCTCAAACACGTTGCCCAGCAGTTGAAAGCCAAGGACAGAAACAGGCAATGCCTGCCAACTGTTCCAGGGGAAAGGGTCCAAACTGATCTTAGACTCACCTTTGCTTGAGTTCAGCCCGTATTGCTGGAGAAGATCCACCAACCTTCCAGTGGCCTGAGATTGATCCAAAACTGGCAGTCACCATTCCACAAAGGTGATACTATTATTTCAGCTCTCACAAGACAGTCAAGAAAATCCATGTAACTAGAAGATGAAGAACAAAGATCAGGATAACACAAGATTCTGATTGTCTTGTCTAACGTACAGGATTTGAAATCAGGCTTCTATATATGGAAACCATGTGTGTCTAGAGCCTTATGTTTCATGCGAATTCCTGTAAAATGATCACTGATCAGATCATCTGTAAAAATGTGGAATCTGGATGAGATGATCTCTCAGGCCACTTCCAGCTCGAAACTCTGACTTGCTGTTTCTATATTCTTACAGGGTTTTCTTGCTCACTAAGTTTTCAGGAAAATAATAACTGAGAAAATAAAAATTTAATACAGTCATAGTCATCTCAGGATACATTCTGAGAAATATGTGGTTAGATGATTTTGTCATTGTGAGAACATCATTGAGTGTACTTACACAAATCTATATAGTAGAGCCTACTATACACCTAGGCTATCAGGTAAGGCCTTGATATGCTTTGGCTGTGTCCCCACCCAAATCTCATCTTGAATTGTAGCTCCCATAATCCCCACGTGTCATAGGAGGGACCTGGTGGGAGGTAATTGAATCATAGGGGTGAGTTTTTCCCATGCTGTTCTCATGATAGTAAGTCTGCACATTCTCTCTTTGCCTGCCACCATGTAAGATGTGCCTTTCCTCCTTCTTCAGCTTCCACCACGATTGTGAGGCCTCCCCAGCCATGTGAAACCGTGGGTGCATTAAACCTCTTTTTCGTTATAAACTACCCAGTCTTGGGTATTTCTTCATAGCAGTATGAAAATGGACCAATACATGCCTGTTGCTCCTAGGCTGCAAACCCGTACGGCGTGTTATTGTACTGAATAGTGTAAGGAAATAATAACACAATGGTAAGTATTTGTGACAGACATTTTTCGGCTCCATTATAATCTTAGGGGATCACTGTCATATACAAGGTCCATCACCATTACATGGTGCTTACCTGTATTATGTGACAAAATGTATATAAGTAATTTTATTTAATTAAGAGTAGACGAAGCTCTCCTGCAGTGTTCTGATATACTCTAAACTCTGAAATTATCATTCTACTCAGTATTGCCGATCTCTTCATTGAGTTTGTAAACAAAAACCTACACAGAACTAATGAATTTTAATCTAAATCCATTTTCTTTGGTACAAAAGGTTTTTTTCCCCAAGATTTGCTTCAATCCTTTAGCCTAAAATGATAACCCCCTATATTTACCTAGCGATGTTAACTTTTCAAAGCCCGTTCTTTTCTACCATCTCTCTAGAATGAAGGCTCTTAAGAGTACTACTGTCTTCCAGACGGTGTCCAGCACACAGAAGGTGCTCAGTAAGTCCCAGCTGAAGAAAGTGAATATGATGCTTGCAAGAACTCCATGGGTAGACAAGGGTCTCCTCACTAACCCCTTATTTGACAGATTTAGGTACCAAGGCACAGGAGCCAGATCAGGAAATTAACCAAAGATACCCACATGCCAGATACTAACTTTGATTGGATAATTATTTTTAAAAAATCTATAAAAGATGGTCATGGGGGCCGGGCGCAGTGGCTCACGCCTGTAATTCCAGCACTTTGGGAGGCTGAGGCGGGCAGATCACTTAAGGTCAGGAGTTTGAGACCAGCCTGGTCAACACAGTAAAACCCGTCTCTACAAAAAATACAAAAATTAGTGAGGTGTAGTGGCAGGCACCTGTAATCCTAGCAACTCAGGAGGCTGAGGCAGGAGAATTGCTTGAACCTGGGAGGTGGAGGTTGCAGGGAGCCAAGATTATGCCACTGCACTCCAGCCTGGGGGACAGAGTGAGACTCTGCCTCCAAAAATTAAAAACAAGGTCATGGGATAATTAGGGATATTTTAATATTGAATTGCCCATTCTATATTATTAGATATCATGAAACTATTCCTTTTATTTATCTTTATTTTTGTAGAGATGTGGTGTTGCTGTGTTGCCCAAGCTAGTCTTGAACTCCTGACCTCAAGTGATCCTCCCACCTTGGCCTCGTAAACTTGCTGGGATTACAGGCATGAGCCACTGTGCTGGGCCTACTTCTTTGGATGACAATGTTGTTGTGATTACTCAGTATAATGTCCTTATTCTTAAGAGATGCATGTTGTGATTGCAATATTTACGGGTCGTATCATGATATGTGAAATGAACTTTCTATTGGTTCAGTAAAAAAAAAAGATAAAGCGAATATTGAATTAATAAAATGTTGATATTACCTGACTCTATATGGAGAATACATGGTATTCTTTGTACTACTCTTTCCAGTTTTTCGTTAAAAATTGGGGCACAGGCCGAGCACAGTGGCTCACGCCTATAATCCCAGCACTTTAGGAGACCAAGGTGGGCAGATCATGAGGTCAAGAGATGGAGACCATCCTGGCCAACACGGTGAAACTCCATCTCTACTAGAAAATACAAAAAATTAGCCAGGGGTGGTGGCGGGCGCCTGTAGTCCCAGCTACTCAGGAGGCTGAGGCAGGAGAATCGCTTGAACTTGGGAGGTGGAGGTTGCAATGAGCTGAGATCATGCCACTGCACTCCAGTCCGGGCGACAGAGTGAGACTGTCTTAAAAAAAAAAAAAAATTGGGAACACAGGCCATGGAAGAAACCACAGCAGAAAATAGTATATATGACTATATGAAAACTTTAATCTTCTCTAATTATGGTTAATTTGGGTGGTAGGACTATATTGGACTATTCTTTTCATCTTTTTCTAACTTTTCCACATGAGCAGATATTATAATTCAAATTATGTAGCAATATGAGATGAACCTCCAATACCTTTCTAGAAACACATTGTGGCAGATTGGTTTTTGTTTTGTTTTGTTTTGTTTTTTTGAGACAGGGTGTCACTCAGCTTGGCCAGGCTGGAGTGCAGTGGCATGATCTTGCCTCACTGCAGTTTCAAACTCCTGGACTCAGGTGACTCCCACATTAGCCTCCCCAGTAGCTGGGACTACAGGTGCACACCACCATGCCTGGCCAATTTTTTGTATTTTTAGTGGAGACAGGTTTTGCATGTGCCAAGGCTGGTCCCGAACTCCTGGTCCTACAGACACGAGCCACCACGCCCAGCCTTGCATTTTCTAAAGACGGTTGCGCCTGTATATTTATCCCTACATGCCTTTCCTATGATGAGTCTGACATTCCTCCCACAGAGACATGGGATCTATGCTTCATCTCTTTGAATCGAGGCAGGCACTTGCCTTGTGATTGCCTCAAGCATTGAAGTTTGGCAACAAGTCACAAAATGTGGGACTTTGAAGGCTAGGTCATGAACATGAAGCAACCTCCATTTCTTTTTCCTTCTCTCTTGGGATGCTTACCCTTAGAACTCAGCCATCACATGGTAAGGAGACCCAGGCCACAGAAAGGTCTAGTGAGGAATTCTGGCTGACATCCTCAGCTAGTCTCCAGCCATGAGCAAGCATCAGCTGCTGTCATGATCCTGAGTGAATGATCCCTCAGAGTCCAGGCCCCAGCCTTTGAGTTTTCCAGCTGATATCCCTGACAGTGCGGGTCAGAAACTGGCCGTCCATTCTATGCTTGGTCGGAATTTCTAACCATGGAAACAGTGAGAGGTAATACATGATGTAATGCATGATTGTACTTTAAGCCACCCCACTTTCGGGTGATTTGTTATGTAGCCATACTAACATGTTGTGACAGTGAAGTCCTCTAAGGTGAAACGTATGTTTGCTATTGATTTAAGAAAGCGAGTGCCCCTCGCAGGGAAGAAGAAGTGTCTTGTAAATTGTCACTAATCTCCTCAGATGTCAGCGGATCAGACACTGGAAATCATCATTACTGTCCTTGGATGTCAGCGAATCAGATCCTGTGTCTTGGCCAGGTACGTTAGCTCATGCCTGTAATCCCAGCACTTTGGGAGGCCAAGGTGGGATTGCTTGAGGCCAGGAGTTTGAGACAAGCCTGGGCAACATAGCAAGACCCTGTCTCTAAAAAAAAAGGTTAAAAATTAGCTGGGCATGTACCTGTATTTCCAGCTACTTGGAAGACTGAGGCAGGAGGGTTACTTGAGACCAGAAGTTTGAAACTGCAGTGAGTTATGATCTCACCACTGCACTCACTCCAGCCTGGGTGACAGAGTGAGACCCTGTCTCAAAAAAAATAATAAAATAAAATAAATAAATAAATAAATAATATATATATAATCTCCTTTCTGAAAAGAAGCATTTAAATGTTGAAAACACGTTATCTGCTTATTCTAGAGAAGCCCAAAATGGGCATTTTGTTTGTTTGTTTTATTTTTGAGACACAGTCTCACTCTGTTGCCCAGGCTGGAGTGCAGTGGTATGATCTCGGCTCACCACAACCTCCACCTCCCAGGTTCAAGCAATTCTCCTGCCTCAGCCTCCTAAGTAGCTGGGACTACAGGCGAGCGCCACCACGCCTGGCAAATTTTTGTATTTTTAGTAGAGATGGGGGTTTCACTATGTTGGCCAGGCTGGTCTTGAACTCCTGACCTCATGATCCACCAGCCTCAGCCTCCCAAAGTGCTGGGATTATGGGTGTCAGCCACCGTGCCCGGCCCAAAATGGGCATATTTTTAGAACCTAGACTATTGAACTTGTCACTTTGTCTTACAACGTGCCACATTCTGCTCCAATGATGCAGGATGTTAGCAGCTAGATGTTCTCAGTTCTTCCTCTCTGCAGCGGTTCTGAAGACAGGGGGTAAAAGTGGACTGTTCCTCAGAAGCAAAAACTCTCCGGTGTTTTGATCCATGAGCTCCGTAGCAATGTATGAGTTTTCATAACCATGGTTAGATATTCTGGTAGGTTGCTGTCTTCAAGAAAGAGTCAAATTCACTGAATCTCAACTCCTTTAAGTATGTTAGATTATACATTTCAGAATGTATTATTTGAAATAAACCCATCTCATTGAAAAACCCAGTTGAGAAGCTTCATGAATAATTTAATTGCTTGCTTTTCCTGTCAGATTTCACACATTTTGCCATGTCATTATTTAAGGAAACTTTCTCATATTGTAATACTTCCTCTTTTCTATTCAAAGAAATTGTAAACATATCAGCAAAAAGGGAACCACAGTTTTATCTGGAACACTAATATATTTAGAGAGTGAACAACACTGCCACCCTAAGATTTCCCAGTAACCTAGATGCATTTTGCTGCACTCAAGCAGGCTGATATGACTGCAGTTTGGGGGAAAATGTATATTATGTACAGTGGGGTTTCTTTTGGAGTGGCTTGCTAATTTCTCCGATGCTGTTTGTCATATATGTAAAAGTAAAGACAGCTGGTATTGTGTAGTAGTACAGAATACTACCCACGTTCTCTCTACATATACGCCCCAGAGAACTATTTGTTTCCATTCAGAGTGATAAGGTTATACAAGACCTACTTGGCCATGCAAGACAAGTTCTTTTCTTCATTTCTGTCTACAAATTCAGATCATTTCTCAATAGTTCAAGGCAGCTCCCTATCCTTCAAAGAATGGTACAGGTCAGGCATGGTGGCTCACACCTGTAATCCCAGCACTTTGGGAGCCGAGGCAGGTGGATCCCTTGAGCCCAGGAGTTCACGACCAGCTTGGGCAACATGGCAAAACTTGCCTGTACAAAAATATAAAAATTAGCTGGGCATGGTGGTGCTCGCCTGTAGTCCCAGCTATTTGGGAGTCTGAGGTGGGAGGATCACCTGAGCCCGGACTGGTTGAGATCACACCACTGCACTCCAGCCGGTGGAGACCCCGTCTCAAACAAACAAACAAACAAACAAAAAACAACACAAAGAATGGTACAGAGAGCTGCAAAAGTAAAGAATCTATGAAGGTCTTTTCAGCTCAAAAATGTTATTTCGATTATCATTTCAAAGACGTTTGTTATGAAGGTGGGCGTCCTGACTTGATTCACTCACTGCAATTCGTACTAGGGTCAGTTGATGACCAAGAAACGTAGTTGGCTATTTCAGAATCCTGGGGTATGATTCTTAACATCAAATAATGCACACATAACTCAAACTTCTCATCTTTAGTATCACCATTTCAAAAATTATATACGTTACTCCTCTTCTAATGAAGGTATAACACTTCATTAGAAGTTATATATGCATTAAAAGCCACCTCCAGCTGCACCAGCCTATAATGAGCTGTTTATTTGTTCATGTGACAATCTTGTATTGCTACCTATTATTTCATGTGCATGTAGATACTTGATAAAGGCTTTTAACATGAATGAATGCAAATCTTCTGCCTCCCACAGTCATGTTCTTAAATCCTAAGCCTCATTATTGCTATTCCCTGCCACCTCCATTCCATAAACTGTAGGGCCACTGTTCTATAAGCTGCTTGGGTTTATGTGTGTTGCTTTCACAGCTCTCTTCATACTTACAGGAAGGCTCTGCTTCTCCTTCCTGAGACACTCAGGGAATCTTTCCAGGATGCTTCCCATCCACTCTACTGAATTCACCTAGTCCCTCTCGCTACCTCTGCTTATAGTCTTTTGCTTCAGACCCAATTGTGACCCATCGGGCCTGATCCCTCAGATAGGTGAAAGATGCTTTAGACTGTTTTCTTGGGTGCTGCCCTTGGGCTCCACATCCTGCAGCCTGCCTCATTCCCGTCCTGGAAGGGACTTCAGATAGCTTGAACTTAGTAGTAAGGGTGATCTGACTACTGTGATCATTGACTTTGGTGTTCACCGGGCTGGTTGGCAAAGGGTCCTCTTCATCACTCCCTTCATCATTCAATCAAGAGAAAAGATCTCAAGCAGGCGGAGGCACCTCTAGGGCCCGTCCTTTCCAGACATATGAGTTGTCATGGCAGACGATGGTGGTGACAATCCCTGCTGCCCGTATCTTTATAACCTTAGAGACACCTGAACTTCTCTTTAAGGAAATCCACGCGTAATTTCCTTCTCTGGTTGCTTCATAGGGCAGTCAAGGTGGCAAGAAGCCACAGAGCCCTGGCTAACACATGACAGCAATGTTTCTATGATAGGTGTGGTCTTTCCCAATGAAGGAGAGGCTGCTGACTCATGGAGCTCAGGTCAGACTTCCTGTCACCAGCTGGGCTCGCACACGTGGTGAATCCTGATGAATGGCTTGAGCTTTGTGCCCATCACCACTGGGCCCTCATGGCCCAGTAACAGGAGTATGGCTGGCAAGGCAGCACGATCGCTTTACATCTGAGTTCAGGGAATGGCATCACATCCCTCAAGTCACCCAAGCAAGAAGTCTGGTTGTCATCCTAGCCTCTTGTTCTGCCTCATACCTCACAGCCAATTTGTTTACCAAGTCATAAAGGTTTTACTTCTTAAATACCTCTCAAATCCATCCCCTTTCCTCTCAATGGCTCTGGCCACTGACTTAATTCAGGTCCTCATCACTGATCATCAGAGTTACTAAAATTAGAAGCAAATGGCTTCCTTGGGGCTGGCCTCTTCACCCCTAAACTGATGTCTTCTGCAAATGATCTTTCTGAATTACTAACATCACATTTCACCACCTCTCCCACTCCCTACTGCCAGCTTGAAACCTTTCAATGATTCCTTGTTGCCTTTAGGCTGAAGTTCAAACACCTTAGCAGGCAAACCAGCCCCTGTCTCTTGCCACCTTTCTCCATGCCCCTCATTCCAGCTACATTCATCTAACGTCCATTTCCTGATCATGTCACACTCCTCTGCCTGTAGTGCTTTTCCATGCTATTCCCTCATCCGGAAGTGGCCATCCTCCACTAACTAGCCCACCCCACCACTGCTTCTGCATTCATTTATTCACGATACGTTTACTAAAGGTGACTGTGCCAGCCACTAATCTAGGTGCTGGGCATCAGTGAATCAGACAGACAAAACTGGCCATGTGCAGTGGCTCATGCCTGTAATCCTAGTACTTTGGGAGGCTGAGGCAGGAGGATTGCTTGAGGCTAGGAACTAGAGACCAGCTTAGGTAACAAAGTGAAACTCTGTTTTACAAAAAATAATAAAATAAAAAACAGGTAAACTTCCTCACTTGTAGAGCTTCCCTTCTAGTGGTGGTGATGGTGGTGGGAGGGGAGGAACAATGAAGCGACCAAACAAGTCAATTCTACACTAGATGACAAGAGAAGTGCTACTGAGAATAATCCAGCAGGGAAGAAGGCTGGGAGTGCCAGAGCGGGGGCGGGGGTTACTGCGATTTTAAATGGAGTGGTGTATAATAGGAAAAACCAAATGCTTTCTCTTCTACAGTCATACTTGTCATAGACTACTTTCTCTCCGGTTGCTAAAATGTGTGTGGAGTTTTCCCCACACCGACCAATTCTCCAACACCAGTTGGGTTATGTACAATTTAACTCAATTCTGACACTATGTACCTGGAGTTAGAGTCAGATCCCACAGCTTAAGGACTTAGTTCCACAAGACTGCCCCTACTTTAGATGCCAGTCACAAGCCCCAGGCTGTGAACCGTGTTCCTGACTGACAGGCTATACACTGGAGTTCCCATGGTGCCCTCCTTGGATTTGATAATTTGCTAGGATGGATCACAGAACTCAGAAAATCACATTACTTATGTTCACCCGTTTATTAAAAAGGATATTACAAAGGATACAGAGGAACAGCCAGATGGGAGAGATGCATTGGGCCAGGTATGAGGGAAGAGGCAGGGGGCTTCCGTGCCCTCTCCAGAGTACATCGCCCTTCCAGCATCTCCATGTGTTCAGCAGCCTGGAAGCTCGTCAAACCCCACAGTTCAGGGATTCTCATGCAGGCTTCAGCACATAGGCATGACCAATTATTAACTCAGGTTCCAGCCCCTCTCCCCTTCGTGGAGGATGGGAGTGGAGCTGAAAGTTGCAAGCTTCTAATCATGGCTTGGTCTTTCCCGTGACTAGCCCTATCCAGGAGCCCACCAAGAGGTGCCCCGTGAGAACAAAAGATGCTCCTATTACCCAAGAAATTCCAAGTGATTAGGATCTCTGTGTCAGGAACCAAGGTCAAAGACCAAATATCAGAACAAAAGATTCTCCTAATGCCCTGATTACTCAGGAAATTAAAGGGTTTTAGGAACTCTGTGCCAAAGGACTGGAGACAAATATTGCTATGGTTTCAATGTTTGTCCCTTCAGAAACTCATGTTGAAACTTAATCCCTGGCTGGGCGCAGTGGCCCACGCCTGTAATCCCAGCACTTTGGGAGGCCAAGGCAGGTGGATCACTTGAGGTCAGGAGTTTGAGACCAGCCTGGCCAGCGTGGTGAAACCTCATCTCTACTAAAAATACAAAAATTATCTGGGTGCGGTGGCACATGCCTGTAATCCCAGCTACTCAGGAGGCTGAGGCATGAGAATCACTTGAACCAAGGAGGTGGAGGTTGCAGTGAGCTGAGATCGCGGCACTGCACTCCAGCCTGTGCAACAGAGTGAGACTCTGTCTCAAAAAAAGTTTTTTTTTAATAAAAAATAAATTAGAAAATAAAACCCTAACCCCCAATGTGGCAGTATGGCAAGATGGGGGAACTTTAAGGGGTGATCATGTTGTGGGGCTCTGCCCTTATGAATGGATTAGTCTACTCATGGATTAATGGGTTAACAGATTAATGACTTATTATGGGAATCAGACTGATGACTGAAGAAGAGCAAGACACACCTGAGCTAGGACACTTGGCCCCTTTGCCATGTGATTTCCTGCACTGCTCAAGATTCTGCAGAGTCGGCAGGGTGTGGTAGCTCACGCCTGTAATCCCAGTACTTTGGGAGGCTGAGGCAGGCGGATCGCCAGAGGTCAGGAGTTCAAGACCAGCCTGGCCAACATGGCAAAACCCTGTCTCTACTAAAAACACAAAAACTAGCCAGGTGTGGTCACACGCACCTG
The DNA here is from genome assembly GCF_001698545.2 of Rhinopithecus bieti. Classification (NCBI taxonomy): domain Eukaryota; kingdom Metazoa; phylum Chordata; class Mammalia; order Primates; family Cercopithecidae; genus Rhinopithecus; species Rhinopithecus bieti. Next base: position 1,294 of record NW_016802992.1, on the reverse strand, counting down.
TAGTCCCAGTGACTCAGGAGGCTACTGCAGGAGAATCGCTTGACCCCGGGAGGTGGAGGGTGCAATGAGCTGAGATCGCTGCACCGCACTCCAGCCTGTGTGACAGTGCAAAAAAAATGAAGAAATAAAAAGAAAAAAAAATTTCTGGAGTCCTCACAGCAAGAAGGCCCTCACCAGGAGCAGCCTCTCAACCTTGGACTTCTCAGCCTCCAAAACTGTAAAAAATAAATTCCTTTCTCTTTATATACCTTGTTTCAGGTATTCTGTTAAAAGCAAGAGAAAACTAAGCCAGAAAATTAAATACATATATATATATTTTTTTAAATCACAATATCACAGGTAGTCAGGGCAGCCTCCATGAAAGGGGACATTTGAGCGAAGCCTTGAAGAAAGTGAAGGTGCAAGCCATGTGAGCATTTGGAGGAAAATATTAAGAGAAAAGTTAAGAATAAGGGCAAAGACCCTGGGGCGAGGCATACTTCAAATGTGCCAGGAAGTAGAAAAAGGCCAGATGGCCTGAAGACAGCGAACAAGTGAGAGAATAAAAGTCAAAGTGAGGTCGGGCGTGGTGGCTCTTACCTGTCATCCCAGCACTCTGGGAGGCCGAGGCAGGTACATCACTTGAGGTCAAGAGCTCGAGACCAACAAGGTCAACATGCTGAAACCCCATCTCTACTAAATATTAGCTGGACATGGTGGCAGATACCTGTAATCCCAGCTACTTCGGAGGTTGAGGCAGGAGAATCACTTGAACCTCAGAGATGGAGGTTGCAGTAGGCCAAGATTGTGCCATTGCACTCCAGCCTGGGCGACAGAGCAAGACTCCATTCCCCCACCAAAAAAAATTCAAAGTGAGACTGGGCACAGTGAATCACACCTGTAATTCCTGCACTTTGGGAGGCTGAGGCAGGAGGATCACTTGTGTCCAGGAGTTCAAGACCAGCCTGGGCAACATAGCATGAACCTATCTCTACAATTCTTTTTTCTAATCAGCTGGGTATGGTGGCACACTCTTGTAGTACTAGCTACCCAAGAGGCTAAGGTGAGAGATCGCTTGACCCTGGGAGTTCAAGTTTACAGTGAGCTATGATCACATCACTGCAGTCTAGCCTGGGCAAAGAGCAAGACCCTGTCTTTAAAGGAAAAAAAAGTCAAAATGAGAAAGTTGGGGGGGGGGCCCTGTGGGCCACTGCAAGGTTTTACTCTAAGTGAGATAGTGAGATGAGGAGTTATTGGAGGGTTTGAACAGAGAAGTTACATATTAAATAAATCATATTAAATGTTACTTTTTTTT
>NW_016802991.1:0-8085 GCF_001698545.2 Rhinopithecus bieti | reverse complement strand
CCCCACCACCCCGCCCAAGCGATTCTCCTGCCTCAGCCTCCCAAGAAGCTCTCGGCCTCCCAAGAAGCTGGGACTACAGGCACGCGCCACCGCACCCAGCTAATTTTTTGTATTTTTAGTAGAGACAGGGTTTCACCATGTTGGCCAGGCTGGTCTCCAACTCCTAACTTCAGGTGATGCCCCCCCCTGCCTTTTTTTTTTTTTTTTTTTTTTTTCAGCGATGCGATCTCGGCTCACTGCAACCTCCACCTCCCAGGCTCAAGCGATTCTCCTGCCTCAGCCTCCCGAGTAGCTGGGATTACAGACACGTGCCACCACGCCTGGCTAATTTTTTTTTTTAAAGTAGTGACGGGGTTTCACCATGTTGGCCAGGCTGGTCTTGAACTCTTGATCTCAAGTTATTCCCCCGCCTCGGCCTCCCAAAGTGCTGGGATTGTGCCTGGGCACATATTTGTTCTTAGTTCCCCCTGCGCTCATCTTATCAATCTTGTATTATTCCTTTACTCAAGTGCCTTTTTTTTTTTAAGCCTGAATGATGCGTCTCCCCTTCCCTGACTGGTCAATTTTTATCCATTCTTTCAGCACAGACCGCTTACTTCCTTCTGTCTGCTCGCATCAGCATGAACTTCATGCATACTCCAATTAGCAGCACGTAAATCTACCTTGATTCACATATTTTAGTAATTTCACTCCAGTAAACTGTTTGAGGTCAACGATCATATCTTAAAATTGTTTTTCCATCCAGGAACTGTTTGATTCTTACTACAATAGCTGCCATAATTGCAGATATTTAGTAAACACTGACCAAAAATAATTTATTTATTTATTTATTATTATTTATTTATTTATTTTTGTCGGAGTCTCACTCTGTCGCTCAGGCTGGAGTGCAGTGGGGTGATCTCAGCTCACTGCAAGCTCCGCCTCCCGGGTTCACGCCATTTTCCTGCCCCAGCCTCCCGAGTAGCTGGGACTACAGGCGCCAGCCACCACGCCCCGCTAATTTGTTGTATTTTTAGTAGAGACGGGGTTTCAACGTGTTAGCCAGGATGGTCTCCATCTCCCTGACCTCGTGATCCACCCGCTCGGCCTCGCCAAATGCTGGATTACAGGCGTGAACCACCGCGCCCGCCAAAAAATCATTTTGATAAATAAGTGAATTTTTTCTAGCGAAAACAGATTTTGAAACTCACCATCCACAAGATTTGCCCTCTATAGTAAGTAGTAATTTGAGCCTTATGTGCAGGAACTGTCTGACACTTTATGTGTGATTAATTTAGGTATTATTATTACTGATTATTATTGAATTTTTTTTTTTTTTTTTTTTTTTTTTTTTTTTTTTTTTTTTGAGACGAAGTCTCAACTCTGTCTCCCAGGGCTGGATGCAGTGGCACAATCTCGCTCACTGAAAGCTCCCGCCTCCCGGGTTCACCCATTCTCCTCTCTGCCCTCAGCCTCCCCGAGTGCTGGACCACAGGCGCACGCTGCCACGCCCGCTAATTTTTTGTATTTTTAGTAGAGACGGGGTTTCACATGTACCAGGATGTCCTTCGAACTCCTGACCTCGTGATCCGCCGCCTCGGCCATCTGCCAAAGTGCTGGGATTACAGATGTGACGCCGACCGCGACCGGCCGGTATTATTATTAAATTTATTTATTTATTTATTTTTATTTATTTACTTAGTTTTCGAGACGATCTTTCTCCGGACTCGCTCACTGCAACGTCCCCGCCTTTCCAAGGTTCAAGCGATTCCTTCTCTGCCTCAGCACCCCAGTAGCTGGGATTACAGGCAGGCGCCACCACCCCTGCTATTTTGTATTCTTAGTAGAGATGGGTTTCACCATGTTGGCCACGATGGTCTCAAACCATGACCTCATGAGTCGCCCGCCTCAGCCTCCCAAAGGCGGGATTTACAGGCCGTGAGCCACTGCACCAGTTGAGGTACATCATTATGCCATTTTAGAGATGGGATCCAAGGCACAGAGGTATAACAATTTGACCTAGGGTTGTATAGTAGTAGAGGCGACCTGGATTTTGACCCACAAAATCAAGCTCCCTAACCAAGTCATAACTATTATACTATTGCTTCGCTGGCTTTAAAAATAGTTTCAAGGCAGGGCAACATGGCTCATGGGCTTTGTAATCCAAGCATTTGGATCATGAGTCAGGGAGTTGAGACCAGCCTGACCAATATGGTGAAAACGCCCATCTTAACTAAAAATACAAAAAGATAGCCAGGCGTCCGTCGGGTGCGCACTTGTAGTATCCAGCCTACCTCGGGAGGCTGAGTAGGAGAACTCTTGAACCCCAGGAGGGCAGGGGTTGCAGTGAGCTGAGATCACACCACGCACCTCCAGGCGGGGGGACAGAGCAAGACTCCATCTCCGAAAAAATAATAATAATAAAATAAAAAGGCCGGGCATCGTGCTCCACACCTGGGTAATCCCAGCACTATTGGGAGGCCGAGGTGGGGTGGATCACCTGAAGGTAAGAGTTCGAGAGCCAAGCCTGTCAACATGCGTGAAACCCCATCTCTACTAAAATACAAAATTGGCTGGGCTTTGGTGGCACAACACCTGTAAAATTCCAGCTATGTCGTCCTCCAGGTGTAGTAGGCAGGAATAATCCCCTTTAATCTGGGAGGCAGAATTTGCAGTGAGCCAAGATCACGCCACTTAAAAATAATTTTTTTTTTGGCCGGTGCAGTGGCTCACGTCTGTAATCCCAGTGCTTTGGGAGCCCGAAGGGTGCGGCTGATCCCTTGAGCTCAGGAGGTTGGAACCAGCCTGGCACATAGCGAAACCCCTGGGCTCTCCTAAAAATCCAAAAGTAAGCTGAGTGTAGTGCCATGCCTATAGCGCAGCACTCGGGAGGCTGAAGCATGTTAATTGCTTGAACCTGGAGCGGAGATTGCAGTGAGCCGAGATGGGTGCCACTGCAACTCCAGCCTAGGTAACAGAGCGAGACTAGTCTCCAAATAACAAATAGGGACATGACAACTACATGCAAAGTATGACTCCTGGGTCAGAAGAAAAAATGCTATCCTGGATGCTACCAGGATACCTTGGGAAAAAATTAATACTGGCCTGGATAGTTAGATATTTGATTGCAGCAAAGTTAGACAGATTAGTGGGCATCACCATGTTTACAAGAAACTGGGTTTCAGAGAGTACTATACAAATTACACAGCTAATACGGACAGACCTGAACACCCAACCAGCGTCTTATCAAGCACTTCAACATTACAAGCACTCACACACACATTTTGACACTGGCCATCAGTCCAGGCCTCGTCCATAAAACTGTTGGGTTCTCAATGTACAGGGCAATTGTTGGTAAGAGTCTAGTTCTCAGCAGAAAGGCTCAGTTGCCTTCAATGTTGTTTTCACCTCTAGACAGCACCTAGCTTAGGCAATAGCTTTGCCTTTTAACCTGAAAATGAGGTGTGCTATTGGTTTTACTTCTGAAGGGTTATAGGACTTTCTGGTGTTTTTGTCTCTTTTTAGAGAAGGATCTCACTACTTGTTGCCTATGCTGGTCTCAAACTCTTGGACTCAGTGATCCTCTTGCCTCAGCCTCCCTACCCAATAGCTGGTGCATGCTACTGTGCCCACAGGTGTCTTTTAGATGTTTTTTCATTTAAACTTAAAAAATAACACCAAGCCTGGTTTGGGCACGGGTGGCTCATGGCCTGAAAAAAAAAAAAAAAAAATCCGCGACGGGAGCACGTTTGGAAGGCGAGGCAGGGTGATCAGTTGAAGTCAGGAGTTCGAGACCAGCCTTGATCAACCATAGTGAAACCCCTCCTGGGTCCTACTAAAAATAACAAAATTTAGCCGGGTGTGGTGGTGTGCCACCTGTATCCCAGCTACTCAGGAGGCTGAGGCAGAGACAATCACTTGAACCTGGGAGGCCAGAGGTTGCAGTGAGCGCGAGATCACATGCGCGTACACCATTGCCACCCAGGCGGGTGACAAAGTGAGACATTCTATCTAAATAATAAAAATAAATAAATAAATAAGCCATGAGATCACTAGGAAAATATTAATACTAACTCTTGATGCAAGAATGTACTAGGACCATCTCACTATCTCAAATGTACAGGTGATTATATTGATTATGTGTGTTGTGTGGTGTGAATATTAATAATAATTTTTTTTTTTTGTTTTTTTGAGGTAGAGTTTCTCTCTTGTTGCCCAGGCTGGAGTGCAGTAGTGTGATCTTGGCTCACTGAAACCCCTGCCTCCTGGGTTCAAGCAATTCTCCTGCCTCAGCCTCCAGAGTAGCTGGGACTACAGGCACCTGCCACCACACCTGGTTAACTTTTTGTATTTTTAGTAGAAACAGGGTTTCACCATGTTGGCCAGGCTGGTCTTGAACTCCTGACCTTAGATGATCTACCTGCCTTGGCCTCCCAAAGTGCTGGGATTACAGGCATGAGCCACTGTGCCCAGCCACAGGTGATATATTTTCAAAAATGTTAGGATTTTTGAAAATCCCTAAAGGGAAAACAGAAATGTTAATAATTATTAAAATCAACAGTTACTGAGAGTTTACTTGGTGCCAGGCACTCTGTATCTCATTTAATCAATTCTGTGAGATAAGTACTATTATTCTCCTTCTTTTACTGAGGAGAAAACTGAGACTTACAGGGGGACTGCTAAGTTACCTAGAGGTCGTTGAGCTAATTAACTCCATGGTGGTCACTAGTGGAATCATAGCTTGAACCCAGGTGTGCTCACTACAGAACCTGTGTTCTTGACCATTCATTAGTCTCTGTCTAAATTGAAACCCACTCTGCCTTGCTGTTACCCTCTTTTGTTCTCTTGTTCTGTCCATGAAAGACAAGCTGTCTTCACTTTGATGATCAATGGAATGTTCATAACTGCCATACAGTCTCCTGGGATATATTTTTAATTATGAGTCCATTACTCAAAGGTCAAAGTTAAGTTGGAGAAGCCGTATCTTGTTTTTTTTTTGAGACAGAGTTTTGCTCTTGTTGCCTAGGCTGCAGTGCAATGGCGCGATCTTGGCTCACCGCAACCTCCGCTTCCCGGGTTCAAGTGATTCTCCTGCCTCAGCCTCTCAAGTAGCTGGGATTACAGGCATACACTGCCACACTCAGCTAATTTTGTATTTTTGGTAGAGACAGAGTGTCTCCATGTTGGTCAGGCTGGTCTTGACCCCTGACCTCAGGTGATCCACCTGCCTCGGCTTCCCAAAGTCCTGGGATTACAGGCATGAGCCACTGCACCTGGCCTTTTTTTCTTTTTCTTTTTTTTTCTTTTTGAGACAGGATAACTTGCTTTGTCACCAAGGCTGGAGTGCAGTGGTGCAGTCATGGCTCACTGCAACCTCTACCTCCCAAGTAGCTCAGACTACAACTGTGTGCCAACATGCCTAGCTAATTTTTAAAATATTTTGTAGAGACAGAGTCTAACTACGTTGCCCAGGCTGTTCTCAAACTCCTGGGCTCAAGTGATTCTCCCACCTTGGCCTCCCAAACAATTACAGGCATGAGCCACAGTGCCTGGCCTAAATTTCTATTTTCCCCATGGTCATAGGAGAATCTTTGAGTAGAAGTTTTGAGTAATGAACTTGTGTGCTGTTAGGTAATGATAATAGGGAGAAAATGTACCATTTTCACCTAAAAATTACAATTTTCAACTCTAAAACATCTGAAATTTCAAATGTTAGACTTTACAGATGACTTGTCAATTGAGGAAAATTGCTAATTTGGCTTCGAATCAAGCAGATTTTTTATTTTAAGCTGTTTCTGTTCAATGAGATCCCAAAGGGGCCTCCCCTACAGTGAAATGTAACTTCCCCTAGAGTGAGGCCAGGAAGCTGTTTCTGATAGTCATTCGTTAACACATGGGAGAGCATTTTAGAACAGGAGTGGAAGGAAATCCTATAGCCAGCTGAGAATATGTCCTAAGAGACACTGGAGAGGAAAGTATGAGAGAGCTGAGATTCAGAGTTGAGAGAGGGTACAGAAAGGTGGAAGGTAATGCAAAGGAAATGACAGAAAAGGAAGATGGCAGGCAGCAGAGAACAGCCCTCAAGGAAGAGAGAAGAAGGGGTTTGTGTTGTAGCAGGAGTGAGAGTAGATTTGATTTTAAAGAAAAAAGTTCTGAATTTGATTGTTAGATGCAAAATTTGATAAAATTGTAGAAGCAACTAGAACATCTTAAGATCAGTAAAAAAAAAAAAAAAAAAAGAAAGTGTCAAAAACCAAAACAAAATAAATTAAAATACCATAACAGGCCAGGCATGGTGGCTTACTCACGTCTGTAATCCCAGCAGTTTGGGAGGCCGAAGTGGGCGAATCACCTGAGGTCAGGAGTTGGAGACCAGCCTGGCCAACATGGTGAAACCCCATCTCTACTAAAAATACAAAAATTAGCCAGGTGTGGTGGCGGACACCTGTAATCCCAGCTACTAGGGAGGCTGAGGAAGGATAATTGCTTGAACCCGGGAGGCAGAGGTTGCAGTGAGCTGAGATGGCACTCTAGCCTGGGTGACAGAGCAACACTCCATGTCAAAAAAAAAAAAAAGAAATAACATAAATGTAAAGAAGAGAATGAAGAAGGGAAAGAGGAGAAAAATGAGTAGATAGATGCCAGCTATTATATGTAGAAGAAATGACAGAATTTGAAAAAAAAAAAAAAAAAAAACCATTTGGCAAACCCCAATGCAAAAATTAATAGGCAGGTGCAAGGTTGTGGGAGAACAGGATATTCACATTATCTCAGATAATCACTGTATTAGTTTGCTAAGGCTGCTACAACAAAACACCATAGTCTAGGTGGCTTAAACAACAGAAATTAATTTTCTCCCAGTTCTGGGGGCTGCAGGTCCAAGATCAAAGTATCAGCAGTGCTGGTTTCTTCTGAAGCCTCAGTCCTTGGCTTGTAGAGAGTTACCTTCTCACTGTATCCTCACATGGTCTTTCCTCTGTGCACTACAGGTATCTCTTTGTATCCAAATTCCCTCTTATAAGGACACCGGTCAGACTGGCTCTACCCTCAGACTGGCTCTACCCTAAGTGCCTCATTTAACTTAATCACTTCTTTAAAGACTCAATCTCCAAATACAGTCGAATCCTGAGATACTGGAGGTTAGGGCTTCAGTATATGAATTTTAGGGGAACACATTTCAGCCCATAACAATCACTCTATTTATTATTAGTTTACTAATTACAAATGGCAAATATACTTCTACAACAGAGATGTCTAGCAGACACGAATAAACTTGCAGTCACCAATAATAGAACAAACTGACATTATATGCCTCTTGATATGATACAATAAGAAGTATACAAAATTACTTAAGTAATATTCTTGCCAAAAATGTTTAACCTTGGTCTTGATGTGGTGGCTCATGCCTGTAATTCCAGCACTTTGGGAGGCCAAGGCAGGAGGATCCCTTGAGCCCAGGAGTTTGAGACCAGCTGGGGCAACATAGGGGGATCTTGTCTCTACCAAGTAATAATTTTTTTAAATTAGCAGGGTGTGGTGGCATGCGCTTGTAGTCCCAAGCTACTCAGAAGGCTGAGGCAGGAGGATGGCGTGAGCTTTGGATGTCAAGGCTGCAGTGAACTGTGATTACATCATTGCACTCCAGCCTTGGTGACAGAGCAAGACCCTGTCTCAAAAATTAAAAAAAAAAAAAAAAAAAAAAAGCTTAACCTGAACCTAATCACAAGAAAACAGATAAATCAGATTGCAAATAATGTCCTGACTCTTCCAGTATAAACACCATGAAAGATTCACACACATGCACATGGCAAAGGAGCACAGCACTCAGGTGCAGTGCTGCAGAATCCTGTCCCACAACATTGCAAATGAGCTTGTCCTCAGTCTTGGGACACTTGTGGATGTGCCCCATATTGTCACAGTACTTGATTTTCACAGTAACTGGTTGCCAAGGAGAAAAACCATAAAGGCACCTATAATCCCAGCACTTTGGGTGGCTGAGGTGGGCAGATCACTTGAGGTCAGGAGTTTGAGACCAGCCTGGCCAACATGGTGAAACCCTGTCTCTACTAAAATACAAAATTGGCCAGGCACGGTGGCTCATGCCTA
>NW_016802990.1:0-1845 GCF_001698545.2 Rhinopithecus bieti | reverse complement strand
AAGGCTTCTTTTAATTTTAATTGAGGATATTTCCTTTGTCACATTAGGATTCAATGGAATCCAAAAGATCCCTTTTCAGATTCCCGAAAAACAGTGATACCCAACTGCTCCATGAGAAGAATCATGTAGCTATGTGAGATGAATTCACAAATCACAAACCTCTCTCTCAGAAGGCTTCTTTCTAGTTTTTGTCTGAGGATATTTCCTTTGTCACTGTCAGCTTCTATGCGCTCTGAAATATTCCTTTGCAGATTCCAAGAAAACAGTGTTAGCAATATACGCAGTAAAAAGAACAGTGTAATTCTATGAGATGAATTCAAAAATTGTAAAGCAGTTTCTCAGAAAGTTTCTTTCTAGTTTTTGTCTGAGGATATTTCTTTTGTCAGCATAGGGCTCAATGTGCTACCAAATATCCCTTTGCCAATTCCGAGAAAACAGTGTAGACAAACTGCTGAATGAAAAGAACAATGTCACTATGGGAGACGAATTCACGCATCACAAAGCAGTTTCTCAGAAACCTTTCTAGTTTTTATGTGGATATTTCCTTTTTCACCATAGGCCTCAATGCGCACCCAAATATCCCTTTGCAGATTCTATGAAAGCAGTGTTAGCAAACTGCTCCATGAAACAGCAGTTGTAACTCTGTGTGATGAATTCACAAATCACAAAGAACTTTCTCAGAACGGTTCTTTCTACTTTTTATTGGAGGATATTTCCTTTGTTACCATAGGCTTCAAGGTGATCCAAAATATCCCTTCTCAGATTCAACAATAGCAGTGCTACCAAACTGCTCCATGAAAAGTATTGTGTAACCCTGTGAGATGAATTCACAAATCATAAAGTGGGTTTTCAGAAAGCTTCTTTCTAGTTTTTATATGAGGATGTTTCCTTTGTTACCATAAACTTCAATGTGTTCTGAAATATCCCATTGCAGTTTCCAAGAATATGGTATTAGCAAACGGTTCAATGAATAGAACAGTGTACTCCTCTGAGATGGATTCACACATCACAAAGAAGTTTCTCAGAAAGCTTCTTTGTAGTTTTGTCTGAGAATATTTTATTTTCACCATTAGTCTCAATGTGCTCAGAAATATCCCTTTGCAGAGTCCATGAACAGTGTTAGCAAACTGCTCAATGAAAAGAAAGGTGTAACTCTGTGTGATGAATTCACGCATCACAAAGAACTTTCTCAGAAAGATTCTTTCTACTTTTTATTGGAGGATATTTCCTTTGTCACCTTAGACTTCAAGGCAATCCAAAAATCCCTTCTTAGATTCAACAATAGCAGTGCTACCAAACTGCTCCATGAAAAGTATCTTGTAACCCTGTGAGGTTAATTCACAAATCATAAAGCAGGTTCTCAGAAAGCTTTCTTCTAGTTTTTTCTGAGGATATTTCTTTTGTTACAATTAACCTCAAAGTGCTCGAAATATCACATCGTAGATTCCAAGAAAACAGTGCTGGCAAGCTGCTGAATGAAAAGAACAGTGTAACTGTGTGAGTTGAATTCGTACATCACAAAGCAGTTTCTCAGAAGGCTTCTTTCTAGTTTTGCTCTGAGAATTTTTTTTTTTTTTTTACTGTAGGCCTCAAAGAGCTCCCAAATATCCCTTTGCAGAATCCAAGAAAAGAGAGTTAGGAAAGTGCTCCAAGAATAGAATGGTGTAACTACCTGAGATGAACTCACACATCACAAAGAAATGTTGCAGAAACCTTCTTTACAGTTCTTATCTGAGGATATTTCCTTTTCACCCTAGGCCTCAATTTGCTCCCAAATATCCCTGTCAGATTCCAGGAAAACAGTTTTAGCAAACTGCTCCATGAAAAGAAAGGTGTAACTCTCTG